>NW_007726758.1:166385-168557 GCF_000696425.1 Galeopterus variegatus
CCCTTACCACCTCCACCCAATTCATCACTAGGTCCTGTTGAGTTAACCTCTTTTTTTTTTTTTTAAAGGTAACTGGTAAGGGGATCTTAACCCTAGACTTGGTGTTGTCAGCACCACGCTATCCCAAGTGAGCCAACTGGCCATCCCCATATAGGAATCCAAACCCTTGGCCTTGGTATTATCAGCACCACACTCTCCCAAGTGAGCCACGGGCCGGCCCTGAGTTAACCTCTCCAATCAGGCCACTTTTTCATCATCATGCCCTTTGCCCCCCTCAAGAAGCAGTAAAGCATAAATGCAAATTGCCTGGACTCCAGGGCCAGGTTGCAAGGTTGGAATCCTGCCTCTGCTACTTCCTGGCTGGGGCCTGGCTATGTGACCTTGGGCATGTGACTTTCCCCTCCATGCCTCATCTTCCTCTTCCGTACAACAAGAATAATAGTAGCACCTCGTCTTAAAAAGTTGCTGTGGCCATTAAATAAATTAACACATGTAAGGACAGTTTCTGGTATATAATAAATGCTCAGTGAATGCTAGCAATTAGGGCCGGCCCGTGGCTCACTCGGGAGAGTGCGGTGCTGATAACACCAAGGCCACGGNACGGGATCGCAACCCTCGGTGTTGCCCCTGCTCCTCGCTCAGCCAGTGAGTGGCCGGTCTGCATGCGGGATCCGAACCCTCGGTGGGAGCGCCGCCGCGCTTCCCAAGCGGTGCACTGTAGCAGTGCGCCACCGGGCCGGCCCTAGCAATTAATATTATAATTAATATATAACGGTGGCCTCTCTGGCCTTCTGGGTTCCAATCTGCCTCCTTACAATTTATCTTCCATGCAGCAACCAGAGTAAGAACCTTTTAAAACGTCAATGAAAAAGAGTCACAGCAAACAAGTGCAATGTGTAGATCTTATTTAGATCCTGATTCAAACAAACCAAATGTAATAAGATATTTATGAAGGGCTGGCCTGTGGCTCACTTGGGAGAGCGTGGTGCTGATAACACCAAGTCAAGGGTTAAGATCCCCTTACCAATCATCTTGTAAAAAAAAAAAAAGAAAAAAGATATTTATGGGATATGATGTCTGGCATTTAGCTTTAGAATCATCTGGGAAGAGTCGGTAGGGGTAAATGAGTAGATAATTGTTGACGCTGTTCAGTTTTATTATTAATGCAGAGAACAATTCTATTACTCAACATTTTCATATGTTTCAAATAAAATAAATCATTATGCTTGGAAAGAGGGAAAAATGATATTAATCGGGCCGTTGGGGAAATCTGAACACTGATGGGGTATGTGATAACATGAAATGACTGTAAATGTTTAAAGGTGTGGTGATGGTATTGTGGTTATGGTGTTTTGGTTTACTTTTGGTTTTATTTTGTTTTTGGCAACTGGTACAGGGATTGAATCCTGGATGGTTGGTCCTCATCTTTTATGGATGCAGACTGAAGTGTTTCTGGATGAAATGTCTGAGATTTGCTGCATAATAATCCAAAGGGCTCAAAAAGGGGTACTAGGGGGACAATGAAATAAGATCGGCCAGGTGGATGATGGATATATGATGACACCAAGTCTAGGGTTAAGATTCCCTTACCAGTCATCTTTAGAAAAATTTTTTTTTCCATAATTATAAAAGAATGGCTTTTTAAAAAAAAGTGTATGAGGGGCCGGCCTGTGGCTCACTCGGGAGAGTGCNTGTATGAAAACTTAAACTAGTTCAGGACATTTCCTGTGTTTAAAACCCTCCGCTGTTTCTCACTCAGTTTAGGCTCTTTCCCAAGTTCCCTGACCTCACATTCTACATTCTCTAGCTTCCCATCACAGTGGACTTCTGGCAGTTAATTCTTTTAAGTATTTATTCAACACAGATTTACTGAACACCTACTATGTGCTGAGCCCAGTTCTGGATGCTGGGGGCAGAGAGATAAACAAGATAGGAAACCTGTCCATCTTAACAAAGCATACATTATAGAGGACAAGTATAGTAGTGTTAAGTCCATACAGGGGGAGGAAACAACAGAGCAATGGAGGGACGGAGGCTCCTTAATATACTCGAAGAGTAGGCAGGGAAACCTTTTGCAGAGGTAACATTTGAGCTGAGAACTGAGGGGGGGAATCAGGCCAGCAAAAAGATGGAAGAAGGGCCTAAAAAAAAATTAAAGAGATTGTGCAAAGT
>NW_007726758.1:169437-172923 GCF_000696425.1 Galeopterus variegatus
ATCAGGCCAGCAAAAAGATGGAAGAAGGGCCTAAAAAAAAATTAAAGAGATTGTGCAAAGTCCCTAACGTAGGATTGACCATGGAATGTACATGAACTGGAAGGCCAGTTGACATAATAGGTGAGATCCCCTATGAAAAAAAGTGAGCCGAGGGCGGGCCTGTGGCTTACTTGGAAGTGTGTGGTGCCAATAACACCAAGGCCACAGGTTTGGATCCCTATATAGGGATGGCCACTTAGCTCACTTGGACAGTGTGGTGCTGACAATACAAAGTCAAGGGTTAAGATCCCCTTACTGGTCATCTTTAAAAAAAAGTAAAAGAATCTGCTGGCTGCCCTCAAAATGGAGAACAGCACCAGGTGTGGGGGTGAGAGAGCCTATATAGGGAGCCAAGGGCTGGCTGATACAATCAAGGAGGGGTATTATGCTAATGCGGAAGCTATGTGACCAGGGTGGAGAATTGTTCCCTTGCAGCAGCAAAAGGGTTTCTGTTTTGCAGAAGTCAGGAGGCTTCTCCTAAAGGGAATGGGGGAAGGGTTTGGTGCTGGAATGGAAGACAAGGCCTGCGGCTATTTTGTGCTTATTGTGTGCACAATGGTGCCGGTCACGTCCAACATCCATCACCCTGAACACAGCACACTCCTTCCCACCTTGAGGTCTGTACACCTGCTGTTCCTAGGACACCCTTGACCCCATCAGCCCTAGTTTAATGCACAATAAAAACAAAAAGTAACATTGATAATATTTATTCAGCATCCTAGGCACTTCCTACTCTAAACTCTTTCCATTGATTATCGTATTTAATCCTAACAATCCTACATTTTTTAGATGAGGAAACTGAGGACAGATGAAGGGACTTGCCCAAGGTCACACAGCTAGAAGGTGGCAGAACCAAGACTGGAAACCAGTTACCCAGGCAATCTGGCTCCAGAGCCCAAATAACCGGCCAAATAACCTCCACCGGTCCTGGGGCTCTCTAGACCTTATGGGTTGTCAGGCTGGACATCCACCCCCACCACGTGGAAGGCTTTTATGGGCACCTCACGTTCCTTCATTCTGGCGCGGGGCAGAAAAGTGCACCATCACTGCCCGGAAACATGCCAAGACGCATGCCACCTCGGGCCTGGCACCAGGAGCGTGGGCTTGGACACCTCGGGTCCGCCCGGTCCCCGAGAAGGAGGTAGCATAGGAAGGGGGCTCTGAAAACCTTGGAATCACCCAATGGCTAAGTGGGCCGGAGCGCTACGCAAATAACGTGCCTTTTATTGGGCGACAGCTCGCGCAGAGCCCCAGAGTCCCGCCTCCGCCCTCTCAAAGAAACAGCCAGACTTTGCAAACGCCTTGAGGCAGCGAATTCTGGAAACTGCCTCCGGAAACGGAACTCGGACTCCCAGCGGAATTCTCGAAGAGGGCCTTAAAAAAGAGGGGTGCATACACTGGGAACTGCCTCACTGATCTCCAAGCGCAGTGTGTCCACGTTAGTCCGGCACGTGCTTGACTCCAGTCAGCCACCGTAGGCCCCGTAGCCGGCTGTGCACTCTCCTGCGGTCCTTACGCCGGTAGCTTGGCGCTTGCTCACGAACTTGAGCCCAGGCGCACCGAGCCCCCTTTCCATTCCGTCTCCCCCCGCCGCAGCCTCAGGGGGCCGCGGCTGCGCGTGCGTACTTACGCCCCCTCCGGCTCAGCGTGGGAGGGGATGGAAATGAGGCAGGGCAGAGCAGTTCGCGCCGAGCTCACCCCTCCCCCGTCGCCAGGCGCGCGCAGGAACGTGCAGCTCCGCGGGGTCCGAAGGCAGCGCGGCAGCGGCAGCGGCCGCGGCGGGAGTGCCCCAGAGCCCCGCCCCCGGGGAGGGGCCGTCTGGCAGGTGAGGGGACAGGGGTCCAGGGGAACCGGATTGGGGACTGGACGCCAGGATCTTCTGGAGGGGAGATGCCTAGGTTCCCGAGGGACAGTGCATTGGCACCTGAGCCTTGGGAGGGTGCTTTGATACCCGAATGTCATGATTCCGAGGGGTGCATTGAGTCCCAGACGCTTGGGACCGCGAGGGAAAAGCCCATTAGGGGTCTCTGGGTCACAACACATGCCACGTTCCTTCCGTATCTTCCTCCAGGTTTCCTCCCCTCTGTCCTCCTTGGCCCCAACTCCACGCCCGGGATGAAATTTCGCGGCAGGAAAGACGCGGTTGACGCGGCGTCGATGGACTGAGACTAAGCCAAAAACCGGGTAAAGCTACCTCCTCGACGTGAAATCCCGCCCACTCCAGTCACAGGCCTCTCCCCTGGGACAGAGTGGCAAAGACCCGCCCATTCTGCTCGAAGGCCCCGCCCCTGGGTCTAGTTGCTGGGCGACGGACTTTGGTTCTGTTTGTATAGCTCCGCCCATTCCGTCTAGGTACTGCGGCCCGGAGGGTCTGGTGGGTAAAGTTCTTTTTTTTTTTTTTCTTAAAAGATGACCAGTAAGGGGATCTTAACCCTTGACTTGGTGTTGTCAGCACCACGCTCAGCCAGTGAGCTAACCGGCCATCCCTGTACAGGGACCCGAACCCGTGGCCTTGGCGTTATCAGCACCACACTCTCCCGAGTGAGCCACGGGCCGGCCCTATCTGGTGGGTACAGTTCTGCCCCCTGTGGACATAGACCCAGCCCGCTCCGCGCTCAAGGCGGCCGCCGAGGTTGAGTGGTAGAGGCCTCGCCTGCCTGCTCTGTTCAAGGACTCCAGCCCAGGGTTTACGTTGCAGAGGAACTGCCTCGGGGTCGGTTTGCATGGCCCCGCCCGCTGGGCTCGGCCCGTCTTCCCACTACGCATGCACTCACCCTAGGAGCCCAGATTTCTACAGACTTCATTCGTAAACAGGCTGACCCCTGATTTTGGGCCCTCAACCCCATCAGCCTGGTAATCACCAGCATCAACCTCCCGCCCCGCGCCCTGCCCTTAGGTTCCTGTGCCAGGAAGATGCTGGAGCGAGGCGGGGAGTCCGCGGCCGGAGGCACCAATCCTAGTCCTACTAGCAAGGAACCGGTGACCAACGGAGATGAAAGCGGCCCTGCCTGTGAGTAGTGAGCATTCTCCTGGAATGAGAACCACATTTGGGGGGGGGGGGGTATCTCAGGGTGAAAGTTTAAAAGCCTCGGGTGATGACCATTTGGGATCCCCCAAAATGTGACGTCCTGGGGAATCCTCCCGTTTGGCTTTGGGGGACCCTCGACGATCATTTACTAAGGCTTAGGAAATAACAGGAGGGACAGGGGGATACATTGCAGGATTTCAGGGTGATCACTGGGAAGATACTAGCAACGGACGCCTTAGTACCTTTGCGGAAGCCTTAGTAAGCTTTGGGGATCCAGTAAGATAACTCTTTGGAGCCCTCAGGATGATGTATGGGGAGAGGGGAGCAGGAATATGCCGTTTGGGGGATCTCAGTGTGGCGCTTGAGGTGCCCAGATATATTTTGGTGGCGGAGCTTGGCTTCGGTCCAGGATGTTGGCA
>NW_007726758.1:173960-176233 GCF_000696425.1 Galeopterus variegatus
TACCCCTCCAAGCTGGCAGCCCACCGCCACACGCACCACGCCACCGACGCCCGCCCCTATCCTTGCCCGCACTGCCCCAAGGCTTTCTCATTTCCCTCCAAGCTGGCTGCCCATCGCCTATGTCACGACCCCCCGACCGCGCCGGGCAGCCAGGCCACCGCACGGCATCGATGCTCCAGCTGTGACCAGGCCTTTGGCCAGAGACGCCTCCTGCTGCTTCATCAACGCAGCCACCACCAGGCGGAGGGCCAGGGGGACAGAGAGTGAACCCTCCCCTTGGCTCACTGGCTCCCTCTTCTGCCAGCCCCGGTCAATAAAAAGGTGGGATTTCTAAGCCGGTGGGGGGAATGGACTTGCTTCTTCCAGGTAGCTGGCAGGGAGAGAGAGACTGGCCATTTTTACTGGGCTCAAACTTAGAAGGCCGAGGAACTTTTTGCTCACCTGCGTTGCGTACAGGGAGGTGTCAACCACAGAGTTATAGCACTGGGTCCAAACCCACCGATGTGGAACTGTGGTTTGACAGCACTGGCTGTTTCTCCCCACCCATTTATATGGCAAAGGTAAAAAGTCTGCTAGTCCCGGGTTCTTCAAGACTGTGGACAAACAGGCTGTCTCATTGTTGTTGAAAGTTTAAATTGGTTTCTCCACTTTGACCATATAACTGTATGTAAAAAATTTAAAATACACACAAGCTTGTTTCAACTCTTCCACTTGTAGGAATTTATCCTATAAACTCATACATGTGAAGATGACTTAAAGGTAAGATGTTCACTGCAGCATGATTGTTGTGGTGAAGGACTGGAAACAACCCAAGCAACCATCATCAGGGGACCAGCTAATGAACTGCAATACTGCCATGGAGTGGAATATATAGCTGTAGGAAAAAAGTTAGGACTGTATGTACTGATGTGGAAAGATCCCCAAGATATACTAGGATATACAAGATGTACAAGATAAAGCAAGAACATAGGGTATATACTACTGACAGTACAAAACCATTTAAAAGCCCAAGCTTTGGAGCCAGCCCTGACCCACAACTTACGAGTTATGGGGCCTTGGACAAACTGTGGCACTTCTTTGGACTCAGATGCCTTTTCTATAAAACAGGGTGTTATAAGGCATCTGTAAGGGGGCAAGCATCATCTCTGGTAAAGCTAGTTGCTCTTTTGGAGCCTATTTCTCCTGCTGTAAGATAAGAATGAGCAAGCTAACATTGAACTGCCCCTTGTTCTGTGTATATGTATTAAGCACCTACTGTGTGTTGGGCCCTGCATGGGGTGTTAATGGCACAGCAGTGAGACAGTCCTAGCCTAGTGAGGAAAGTGAACACTAATCAAGAAAGTGGCCTGAAAAGGAAAAAAAAAGAGAGAGAGAGAGAAGCCAAATTCATTTAGAAGATCAAGTAGGGAAGGGGCTGGCTGGTTAGCTCAGTTGGTTGGAGTGTGGTGCCAATAACACCAAGGTCCAGGGTTTGATCCCTGTACCAGCCAGCTGCCAACCTCCCCTCCCCCTAAAAAACAAGTAGGGAAGTGATGGCCTCCTCCCCCAACCCCCTTCTAGGTTAAATAATTATTATGAAGCTATAGAAATGAAGTCTGTAGAGCTAGCTTGGGAGCAGGCCAGTGAAAGAGAACTGATAGCTCAGAAAAAGACCTGTGCTTATACTGACGTATGACATGTGACAAACCCTAACTGTAGATCGGGTTGGCAAACTTTTTTCTGAAAAGGGCCAAATAGTATATATTTTTAGGTTTTGCAGGCCATACAGTGTCTACATATAACTATTCAACTCTGCCACTGTAGCAGAAAAGCAGCCATACACACTACGATACATAAATGAATGAAGACAGCTGTATTCTAATAAAACTTTATTTACAAAAACAGTAGGTGGGCTCGATTTTGCCAACCCCTGCTTTGGATGAGTAGAGAAAGGACAGACTAATCAGTAAATAAGGCTGAGAGATATAGAAAAAAATTAAATGGGATCCCATGGTAGGCAGAATAGTGCCCCCCAAAACTGTTCACATTCTTTTTTGGTGGCTGGCTGGTACAGGGTCAAACCCTGGACCCTGGTGTTCTCAGTACCATGTTCTAACCAACTGAGATAACTGGCCAGCCAGTGTTCACATTTTAATCCCCAGAACCTGTATGTTAGTTTACAAATGGCCAAAGGGCCTTTCCAAATTGATTAGGGATCTTGTATTTTTTTTTTTTTTAAAGGATGACCGGTAAGGGGATCTCAACCCTTGGCCTGGTGTTGTCAGCACCACGCT
>NW_007726758.1:177309-179776 GCF_000696425.1 Galeopterus variegatus
CAAATAAAAAGAATAGAAAAAAATGTAGAGAAAGTAATCTTGAGACGAAAAAATGTAAATTATAGATGAAAAGCTGGGTAAATTTGACCATAAGTAAATTTAAAGTTACAACTATGATAGAGGAGATACAGTATTGTAAGAGTATATGCCTGGTATATCTTATTGTACAGAGGAGATTAGGAAAGGCCTTCTTGAGGAGGTAATATTTGAGCTGAGATCTGAAAGTGTGGATGATGGAATGAGAGATGGTTTGTGGAAAGTATCCAGCATAAGGGGTAGAAGTGAGCAGACAAATGGAAGTCAACAGGCTGCTGTACTGCAATCTACTCAATAACGCCTGGGGCTGGGGGAGGAGGGGGAGGGTAAAGGGAGGGATAAGGATTCTACTCAATCCTTCAAACCCTGCAGTGCTGCTTGTATCTATGTTTATATAGAGTTTCCTGGGAGAGCTCCTTCAAAGCAACCACACCACCATCAGTTTCAGGGACACAAACTTATTTGAGAGGTGTTGATCTGGTCCAACCTTACTTAGTACAGATGGGGAAAATGAGGCCAGGAGAGATGGGATTTATCCGCAACCTAACAATGGGGTAGTGGCTGAGTCTGGGTGGATCCTGGGTCTCTTGATAGCCTGATGCCCTCCTGCTCCTTGAACATGTCAGACCTGCTCCTGCCTCAGGGCCTTTGCACTTGCTTTTTCTCTGCCTGGAATGGCCTTCCCAGATACTTCCTTAGTTCTCCCAGGTCCCTGCTGATGGATACATCCGCTAAGAGGCCTTCCCCAACCACCCTATCTAAACTACCCTGAACCTGCCCTGTGGCTGTATCACACTGCCCTGCATGGTTTGCTCTCAGCATTTACCACTGCCCAATTCTGCATTACACTCACCATCTCTCTCCTGCAGCACAGTGTCAACCCCATGAGACTGGGGACTAGTGTCTGTTTTTTCACACTGCATCCCCAGTGCCTCACGCATGGTGGGTGAGGTGGGCAGAATAATGGCCTCCCAAAGATGTTCACATCCTAATCCCTGGAACCTACGATTATGTGGCAGAGAATTAAGGTTGTTAACCAGGTGACCTTAAAACACAAACATTATCCCAGATGATCTGGGTAGGCTCAGTGTAATCTCAAGGGTCTTTAAATGTGGAAGAATCAGTATCAAACAGAAGAGTAGGTGTCAGAGTGATGTGATGTGAGAAAGACTCAACTGGCCATTTCTGGCTTTGAATATGGAAGGGGAAAGGAATGTGGGTGGCATCTGTAAGCTGGAGAAGACAAGAAAGCAGGGTCTCCCCTACAGCCTCCAGAAGGAGCCCTGCCTACACCTTGATTTTTAGCCCAGTAATATCCATTTCGGACTTCAGACCTCCAAACCTGTAAGGTAATAAATATATGTTGTTTTAAGCCACTAAGTTTGTGGTAATTTGTTGCAGCAGCAGTAGGAAACTAATACAGTGAGTGATCAGTACAAGTGTGAATGAACAAATCAATGAGTGAATGGAGAGTCTAATACCACCTTCATCTTACAGGTGAATAACAAAGGGAAACAAGTAAGATTGGTAGGCCTTGGTTAGTTGGTGAAGGATGAGTTGAAAAAGGATTTGGAATGTCCAAGAAAAGGTTACCCAAAGGGTTAGATCTCAAACCTAACTCTGACGCTGGCTTCTGTCCTGCTCAACTCCCTTCCTTTTTTTTTTTTTTTTTTTTTTTTTTAAAAATTGACCGGTAAGGGGATCTTAACCCTTGACTTGGTGTTGTCAGCACCACGCTCAGCCAGTGAGCGAACCGGCCATCCCTATGTGGGATCCGAACCCGGGGCCTTGGTGTTATCAGCATCGCACTCTCCCGAGTGAGCCACAGGCCGGCCCTCAACTCCCTTCCTGATCTCCCCTTCCCCAGGATAAAGTCCAAGCTCCTTGGCCTGGCATTCACAACCCTTTAGCACAGCCCTGTCCAAAAGAACTTTCTACAGTGATGAAAATGTTCTCTATTTGTGTTGTCCGATACAGTAGACACTAAACACTTCAAATGTGTGGCCAGTGTGACTGAGGAAGTAAAATTTTCATTTCATTTTAATGAATTTAAATTTAAGTAACCACTGGATGGCACAGCTGCAAGGACTGTGCCCACCTTTCCAGCTAAACCTGCCCCTAAAGCCTCTTCACCAAAGGCAGCCATGCTCTTCCGACTGTCTCAGGCTAGTTCCTATTTCCTGGCCTTTGCCCATGTCATGGCACCTGCCTAGAGCACCATCCCATCTTCTGCTCCGATTCCCTAACACTCAGCTCAGTTCCCACCTTTAAATGTAGTAGAGCCTTGAAAGGGGTCCAGGATTTGGGTGTAGTGATTATGCCCCTTCCTCCCATTCTACCTCCTAAATTCGGTGATATAAAACTATGTTCGTGGGGCCGGCCCGTGGCTCACTCGGTAGAGTGCGGTGCTGATAACACCAAGGCCACGGGT
>NW_007726758.1:179854-209719 GCF_000696425.1 Galeopterus variegatus
ACACCAAGTCAAGGGTTAAGATCCCCTTACCGGTCATCTTTTAAAAAAAAACAAAAAAAACCCCCCATGTTCGTGATGTTGTACAGCTACTTCTGAAAACCCTGGAGAAATGGCGATATCCCTGATGGGGGACGGGGGTGGGGAGCTGAGACCTCAAGAGCGTGACATACCTCACGAGCATCCAGGCCTCCAGCCTGCAATCCACAGAGGGACAACCGAGGTGCAGGAACAGCTTGGAGGGCCAGCACAAGTTGAGGGGTGGCGCTGAGTGTCAGGTTCCCAATTCCCTGCCTCTTGCCAGGGGTGAGGGGCAAGGGAGAAGAGACAAAGTTCCTTCCCTACCAGATCTCTGATGGAGGGGCCCCATTGTACTTCCCTTGACCCAACACAGGAGACTTCAGGCAGCCCAGGGGAAGCAAACACCAAACTTAAGTCAGAAAGCTAGGAGACCCCATGTTCGTGATGTTGTACAGCTACTTCTGAAAACCCTGGAGAAATGGCGATATCCCTGATGGGGGACGGGGGGTGGGGAGCTGAGACCTCAAGAGCGTGACATACCTCACGAGCATCCAGGCCTCCAGCCTGCAATCCACAGAGGGACAACCGAGGTGCAGGAACAGCTTGGAGGGCCAGCACAAGTTGAGGGGTGGCGCTGAGTGTCAGGTTCCCAATTCCCTGCCTCTTGCCAGGGGTGAGGGGCAAGGGAGAAGAGACAAAGTTCCTTCCCTACCAGATCTCTGATGGAGGGGCCCCATTGTACTTCCCTTGACCCAACACAGGAGACTTCAGGCAGCCCAGGGGAAGCAAACACCAAACTTAAGTCAGAAAGCTAGGAGACTCCTGAGAGAGGAGGGGCAGCTGCTCCAAACCAAGTCATCTTTATTAAATTCGTGTGTGTGTGTGTGTGTGTGTGTGTGTGTGTGGGTGTACACGCACATGCACACAAGCATGTTTCAGGCCTGCGGCACCACCCCATAGAGCTGGTGAGGAAGTAATTTCTGCTTCTCGTTGCAACTGTAGATCCATCGGGGACGCACAAACACCAGGGAGGGGTTGTCCATCAGGGCCTGCAGGGTGGGGTAGAGGTCCACATGGGAACGTGTAATTAAGCAGGGGATGGGGATAGAGGTGATGCAAAGGTAAGTCAGGGTCTCCCTTTCTCTGCTCCTCCAAGACTCACCTCCTCAAAGCTGGGGTCCCATTCCTGTGCTGTGATCACAAACTGGACCCGGTCGCTCATATAGTCCTCAAGCTCCCTGGCAGGAGAGAAGAAAACAGGCAGAGGGCATGTCAGGCCATCAACATACGCTCTCTTAACATCTTACTCCCCAATCATTTTCAAAGGCTGCCCTCTCTCTATCCCCACCTATGCCTCCTCTAGACTCCTGTGGAGTCTCCATCCTCCCATGTACCAGTCTTGTCAGCACCACGCTCAGCCAGTGAGCGAACCGGCCATCCCTATATAGGATCCGAACCCATGGCCTTGGTGTTATCATCACCGCACTCTACCGAGTGAGCCACGGGCCGGCCCTCCATGTACCAGTCTTGTAGCAACCACGACAACAGTGGCTAATCTTCATGATGGTATTTTCAGAAGGGAGGTGGGGATCCTCACTTTAGAGAATAGGAAAGAGGAGAAGCAATGCAACCAAGACAGCCCAGCACCATGGGCAGGGCTGGCACTCAGACTCCATGGCCTGTGCCCACGCTGCTGGATGTGCCCCTCCCCCATCCTCCTGACTGCCTTACTTCCCACAACCCTCCCCTCCCCTGCCATGTCCCTAAGCCCTCTCCGGGCCCCATCACCCCTTCCTCACCCCCACCCCCTGAAGACTGACCCGTTGAAGGCTGTGACATATCGGATGAGCTTCCGCCGCTCGTCCCCAGGGAATTCCCCATACAGGAAGAAGTGTTTGCCCTGGAAGAAGTCTGCAGGAGAGATGGTGGAAGAGGCAAGCGTGAGGCCCCAGAGTTCCAAAGCACGAGCCAGGAGTGAAAGAATACATGGAGCCAAAACAGGGAGGCTGGCACAGCAGCTGAGGACAGTGGTGTTCACACCTGGGTGAGGGAATCAGTGGCAAGCAGTGGTTCCCAGCCAGCGGCCCATCCGAGCCTTCTGGAGAGGTTAGTTTAAGAGTAGACAACAATTACTATTATTGCAATGTGTTTCCTACAGATGGGCTAGAGCCACTGAATTAGCTTGGCCTGGGTTGGAAACTTCCCCTTTGCTGTCTCACTCCTTTTCAACCCGTGCCTTTTCTTGCTCTGACCTCAGCGTGGCTCTTTCTTCTTTCCATTTTAACATGACTTTCCAGGCCATCAATTTGCTGATAACATCTTTGGGGCTTAGGAGAATCAAAGTACTTTCCTGCCCATCACCCACAAGAAACAGGTGGGAACAGCTGTTCCAGCGGCCTCCAAACCTTACCTCCACTCAGACCCTGACTTGACCTGAAGAGGCTCTCACTACCATGACCCCCACCCCACAACCCCATGTAGAGTTCTGCCATTCCCTTTCTTTCTCATTCTTTTATATTGGAATGCAAACACACACACCACCTGTGCATACAGCATCTGTGTCCAAGTAATGAATGATGTTAAAGCGAACACCTGTGTTCCCACCACCATGGTCCTGATGAACAGCAGTGCCTATGTCATGTGGTGTGCACAGCTTCACCCTAGACCGACAGAACGGAACCAAGGGGGGTGCCACACTGGCATGAGGGTGGTGCCTCTCACACCTGCAGTGGAATGCCAAAGGAGGTCACACCTGGCTGTAAGGGGCATGCTCTGAGCAAGAAATTGGGAGAGGACAGAGGGAAATCACAGAGAGGACGCTGAAGAAGAAAAGCCTAGGAGAGCACAGAGGCGGGTGGGGGTAGAAGGGAGACAGTCATGGGGGCTGCAGCCATACGGGCCAACTGGGGCAAGTCACAGCTGAGAACAGACAGGGGCAAAACCCCACTTCAAGAAGGACGGAGGGACTTCAGACCTGGCAGCTCAGGAACTGGCAGGCTGGGAGAAACGGGCTGATCCTCGTCTGTGTTCTCATCTGTGGAGCCTGCGTACGGGTCCTCACCATTCTCCCCCTGGCCAGGGGACTGCCTTTGTTCTCTCTGCACTGCCACTCTGGGGGAGCCACAGGGGGGAGGGGTGAGCATGCACAGCAGATCCCCACACCCAGGCTGGGCCCACCCCTACCACAACCTTACCTCCTCAGCTCATCCTCAGTGTCCCCAGAATCTTCCGCCCTGTTGTTCTGTCCTGCGAGTAGAAGCTCAGCCAATGCAAGGCACTGCTTTGTCTTCTGGGAAGACTGGTAACCCTCCCTCCCAGTATGGCATCAAGCACAGACCCAGGCACCCCAACCCCCAACCTCAGCTGCCCTCCAGATCCAGTTATTCAAACCCCCACACCCCTCTCCTTTCACTCCATTTGTCCAGGAACCAGCCACCGCCTCCATCAGACCCAGAAGTCCAGGCTTTGAGCCTCTTCCCCTTTAGATATGGAAGCATGAGTCTCCACCCTTCTCTTCTCTCAGACCCAAGAGGCCAGGCCCCCAGCTCCCTCCTCCCTCAGACCTGGGAGTCCAGGCCCCCAGCTCCTCCTCCCTCAGACTCTGACCTGACTGCTCCCCCTCAGTGTCAGTATCTTCCTGGGGCCCTGGTGAGGCTGCTTTGGTCTCTTGTGGAGTTGGGGGCCTCTGGGGTGGGCTGGGTCCAGCTGCCTGAGGGGGCTTGGTTTTGGTCTGGGGGTGCTGAGGAGGGAGAGCCGTTCAGTGAGGAGGGCATAAGCAGTGTGGGTGTGAGTGAGGCAGGGATGGGGGTTGCCTGCAGAAAGCAGGAGTGGACAGTTCGGGGTACCACAGCAGACCCATGTCATCCTCCCACTACACCCTCTCCCACCCGGTAGGGGGTGTCAGACCTTTCGGGGAAGCTTGGAGGCTTCATCCCCGCTGCTGCCGCTGTGAGAGCCCCCCTCATCCTCGCTGCTTGAGCCTGGCCCTGCCATGAGGTACCTGGGGGAGGCATTGGGCCTCAGACAAACACATATCAAGTCCTCTGAGGGAGGTGGGGAGGGTATTCAGGAAGCAACAGCCACTGGCATTTACTAAATACTCAGGGTGCTCTCTCTCCCAGTCTACCTCCCTCCCAGCTAAGGAAGGCCCTAGTGAATCCCAGTCAGCCCAGGCACGCACACTGGAGAGCTGAGCACACCCTCTTCCCTCCGTCTTGGGGAAGTAATGCCCCATTTCAGAGAGAAAAGAAAAATCATAAACAACTTTCCCCTTTAAGAATCAAAGTCAGTTTCTCATGAGGAGAATGCAGATTGCCTCTCACGTACGCCAGGTGCAGCCCCACCTCTGAACACACTCGGGCCACAAAGTGCAGCTCACGTCTCCAACACAAAGGCCTCAGATCTGACCCTCCCCTCGCCCACCTCAAAAGCCTTCCATGCATTCTGCTGTCCCCAGCCTCATTTTCCTGCCACTTCCTGTAAGGTCAGCCCCACTTGCAACTCCCTCAGGCAGACACCAGACTGACCCAACCTTGCCTCTTCTTCCCAGCATGCTCTCTGCCTCTGTTCAGCCTGGCAAACTTCTTACTGTCCTTGAAGATCCCTCGCTCACTTCAGATCTCTCTTTGGGCCTCCCACCATACTGAATTATAACAAGTCTGACCCCCTCATCAAAGTGAGAGGCTTTAAGGTCACAGCAGGACATCTGGATCCCAGACATTGCACAGTCCTGCCTGGCACCAAGCAGAGGCTTCAGGGACTTGCTTTGAATGAATGCATGGAAATGGGCCTCATTGCTCCATTCTCCCGCCACTGAGCCTTTGCACATGCTGTTCCTCCAGGCTGCAATGTCCTTCTCCTTCCCCACTAAGCAGACTGCACAGAGCCCCCTATGACTCTCCCACGCAAGTCCTCCTTCCCTCACCTGGAGTCCCCCAGGCCTTGCCTGCCTCCTCTCAGAACTCTGCTGACTCTGCACTGGGACCACCTGTGTTCTCTGCCAGCAGGCTCCAGTCTGATTTCTCTGCAGATTCATGGCATTCCCCAGCACAGGGATAAGGGGCAAGGTTGGTGTGTCTGTGTACCCATGTGTGCCACACGTGTGTGAACGGTGAGGGCTCACCTCTGGGAGGGCAGCCGCCGGCGCATGCGATGACAGTCCAGCACCCACTCTTTACGTACAATGCGGCCTCCGAGGCCTAGGACTTGGCTGTACTTGGGGGTGTTGGCAAAGGCACAGCTGGTGGGGTCAGAATTGAGGGTTGTCAGTTAGGGATGATCTGAGGGGCAAAGGGGAAAGAGAAAGACGGGGCAACAGAGAGGAGAAAGGGAGATGAGTAAGAGAGTGAGATAGATATGGGAGAAACTGAAAAAGACAGGAGACTGACGGAGAGATCTAGAAATCAGAGAAAAAGATCCAGAGGCTACAGAGAACTAAGGGGACAGGCAGAGAGGCAGAGAAAGAGGGAGAGAGGGAGAGGGACAGGACGAGGGAGGGAGGGAGAGAGACACCAACACAGTGGACAAAGAGAGAAAGCAAAATGGAGGATTCAGAGGGAGATGGAGGAGAAACAGTGGGAGGCATGGGGAAGAGGAGGGCACAGGCCTACATGAGGTGGGTGCTGTCTGGGGTCCAGTCTGGCCGGTACTTGGCCCCCAGCTCAAGGGCCTTGTCCCGGAGCTCTGAGCGGAACGGGTTCTGAAAGCCACTCAGCACCACCACCACACCCTGAAGGATCTTGCTCAGCTCCTGTGGGCCAGCTCGGGCTGCCCTGGGCTTGGTGCCTTCTCCCTGGGGCTTCCCTGGCACTGCCTTCTGTGTTGGGGCAGGGACTGGGGCTGTGGCTGATGATTGGGTGGGAGCTGGCACTGGGGAAACCAAAAAGTAGAGATTCGGTTAGCACTACTAGGGCTAAATCTCCAGCCCCTCTTCCCTCAAACCAAGAATCCAGGCCCCCAGCCCCTCCTCCTGCAGACTCAGGAAGTCCAGGCCCCTAGCTCCTCCTCCCTCAGACTCAGCAGTACAGAGATCCCCATTCACTCTTCCTGCAGACTCAGGAGTCCAGGCCCCTAGCTCCTCCTCCCCTAGGACACAGGAGCACTGGTGCCTGTAAGAACAAGGGGTCTAGTTTGCTCACATTTGGGTCTCTTGAGGGCAGGTGGCGAGAGCTGGGCTGATGGTTTGCTGGGGGTCTTCCTTCCTTCCTGGTTCAAATCCAACCTCCTCTTCCCTTTGGGAGACTCCTGAGGCTGAGGGAGTGCAGACGGGTTGAGGCCTTCAGTTTCCCTCCTCCTCTACCCCACCAAGGTCTGATTATCTCACCTTGGAGGTACTCCCTACAGCCCTGGAGACTGGAGAGGCTGAAGAGGTGGCACTAGAGGCCTGGAGTGTAGCAGCTGCATAGCTGAGTCCTGCCGGGTCACTGGCTGTGGCTACAAAGGGAGAAAGTGAATCCAACATGAGAAGGCTGGACCCTGACACCTTTCAGCTCCTATCTATGGAACACAGAGTGTTGTTCTCCAAACCCTGCAGTGATCCAGGAGTCCTGGCCCCCCATTTCCTCTTCCCTCAGACCCAGGAGTCCAGGCCCCCAGCCCCTCCTTCCTCAGACCCCAGAGTCTAGGCCCCCAGCCCCTTTTTCTTTTCTTTTTTTTTTTTTTTTAAAGATGACCGGTAAGGGGACCTTAACCCTTGGCTTGGTGTTGGTCAGCACCACACTCTCCCGAATGAGCCATGGGCTGGCCCTCCCCAGCCCCTTTTTCTAAGACTCAAAAGTACAGGTCTCAACTCTCTACTCACTCAGGACCCAGGTTTTCCACACTCACCTGGGGATGTCTTGTTGATCCGGCTGAAGAAGAGAGCCCCTGGTCTCAGGGAGTTGGCACTCTCATCCTCCTCCTTCACACGGAACTGGCCAAGCTTGGTCACCTTCTAAGGTCCCGCAAGGTCAGTGCAGCTGGTGGGCTGCTGGCAGGTGGGGGTGAAGAGGTAGGGAGAAGGCTCTGGGGGGTGGCGAGTAGAGCTTACCTGGGAGGGGGCCTCTGCCTCATCTTTGTCTGGGGGGCTGTGAAACCGCACAAAACTCAGGCCATAGGCGGAGTCCTGGGAAAGGAGGAGTAGGCGTCCGGGAATCAGACCGAGGACAGAGTCCTGGCCCCAAGACTCTTCCACTTAGAGAAACCCCTTTCTGGCTCTTTCCCTCTTACGGACACACATGCCTAAGGAGGTACCCCAATGACAATAATGATAATAATAATATTAAGCCATTATTGAGCTCTAACTCTGGATCAGGCTCGGCTCTAAGGGCATTAGCTCCTTTAGCCCTCATTGCAACTGCAAAGTCCACTGGGTCTCCAGCAAATCCACTCCCACAGGCCCAAATCCCTTCCTATGGAGGGGAGACAGTGCTCTGTGCCACTTCTGGAACACAGAAATGCTCCAGGCTCTTTCCCCTCTGCTGGCTGGATGCAGAACCAGAAGATGGGAGGAGCCTGAGTCCCTGGGTGACCTTGTGAAGAGAAGCCAGTTGACTGGCTAAACACCCCCCAGGACAGTTACACAGGCAAAAGGTACACCTCTATTGTGTGGCGCCATTACATTCACGGATCCCACTGCTACCACAGCTTAGCATCCCTTAACCTACAGCAATCCTATAAAGATCAGGATATGGAGGCCTAGAGAGGGTAAGTCACTTGCCCAAGATCACACAGCTACAAAGCGATATAGCCAGGCTTTGAACCCAGTGGTCAGCCTCCAGATCTCATGAGTTAACTCCTAGGCCCACTCTACTAGACTACCTCTCTGACAAGTCAGCTACTCCCTCCTCTAGTTCCCCTCTGAGATGCTACACTTCGCCCTTCCTAGACTCCCTCCAGAAAACTAAGCTTCCCATTGTGGAGAGGATCTCCTACCCTTTACAGGGAATGCAAGGACCTAGCCTTCCCATAACCCCATGGAGACACCAGCTGTACAGATCCAG
Organism: Galeopterus variegatus; assembly: GCF_000696425.1. Classification (NCBI taxonomy): domain Eukaryota; kingdom Metazoa; phylum Chordata; class Mammalia; order Dermoptera; family Cynocephalidae; genus Galeopterus; species Galeopterus variegatus. The sequence goes on from NW_007726758.1 coordinate 187,852, forward strand.
TCCTCCCAGCCCTCTGGGATTCAGTATTGGCCCCTAATTTCCCTCCTTGCCCAGGACCAAGGACTCTACACCCCCAGCTCCCACCCTAGGTACCTTGCTGTACGGCTGGCTGCAAACAATTTTGACACGGTCCCAGTGCTTCTCAGCTGCTGCCCGGACCAACTTGTCAGGCCCAAAAATGCGAACACGGTTGGGGTTTGAGCCACTGCGGCTCTCAGAAGGGGACATGAAAGATGAGGTGACCAGAAGGACCTGGGTGGGAGAAGGCAAACTGAATGAGAACCAGGGCTGGCTGGTTTGGATGACACCTCCTTGGGGCTGGGGAAGAGGACAGGGGGTCCAAGTCGGGGACAAGGAGTCACTAGAATCCAGCTCAAGACTTGACATCTCTAGACCCTACCTTTGTTTCTGAGCCTTTAGTCACTCCTGCTCTGACACAGGCCCCAGAGAGATCCTTTTAACCTCCAGATAGGAATGCTCTTTCTCTAAATTCTTCTATGGAGTCTTCCATATCTGGCAATATGGCAGGTTACATGTCCTAAGAAACTCTCCCAGCAGAGGATACTCAGTGCCTGGCACAATATTCAAACACCTTTTGGAAACACACGACTAAGTTGGCAAAGAGACAAAGGGGAATTAGTGGAGGGCAGAAATGAGAGAGCAGAATCCAAACAGGCAGCGGAGCTGCACCAATTAAGTGTTTGTCTCTCAGCTCAAACCCACCCTCTCTGCTCAGCTCTATGACATTGGCTGGGACTTGGCAAACCACGTTTCTGCTTCACCAGCTGTTCCTTATTAGTCTCTGCCTACAGGGGAAACTGGAGAGACAAGAAGGCTGCCAGGCTGCAGGAAGGAGAGGGAATTGCTCCTCGTTCATTTGCAGAGCCTGTGAAAATCATCCCAGGTACGCTTCTGCTTCTACAGTAGCTCCTTCCCATGGCAGCAGATGAATTCAGTTTGCAGCCTCCCAACACCTGCAGAACCAGCCACATCCAGCCCCTCTCCTGGACATCAGCAGCAGCTGACAGGGGAGCAACCCCTCCTCAGGGTCTGAGTGCCTGAGCTCCATGGGGGCCCCACCTCCAAGCTTCTAAACATGTGTTTCAATAATTCCAACCTCTTTTTTGGGGTGGGGTGGCTGGCCAACCTCTTTCTTTTGTTCCCCCAACCCTCAGGGTGGTAGCTGCTCCCTGCCATTGCTTCTTCAACATACCTTAGTCTTCCAATAGCATCTAGTTACTCAGTTACTAATTCTTTATATTAAATTTTCTCTGTTAGTAGTCCTGTTATCTCAGTGGGTTAGAGCACGGTGTTCTAATACCAAGGTCACAGGTTTGGATTCCCACACCAATCACTGGTCAAAAAAACTTTTTTTTCCCTCTGTTAAAATAACTGGTGTGGTTTCACTCTCCTGGCAGGACCCTGACAGAGGAGACAGCACTGATGTTGGTAGTCTGTCCTGGTGCTGATCCCGGGTGCCACAGAATTTGATTTTAAAGGCCCCATGAGGTGGTGAAGGAGAACAGGAAACGAAGCCTGGGCTCCAAGCAAGGAAGAGCAGCATCTCAAAGACCATCACCACAGGGCATAGAGCTCAGATCCCCCAAAAGGCAACACCCTCGGTAGGTAATTAGGGAGGAAGTGTGCCTGTGAAAGAATGAGAGACTTTTGGCCTAGGTGTTTTCAGACCTTGAAAAGAGAAAACCCTGTCCTAGCCATTCCATCTTGCCAGATAGACAAGCAAAGGAGAATACAAATCCACATGTCAGATACGATAAAATTTTAGCTAAAAATGTGCTTATTCTGTTTTTATCATTATAAAGTAGAATTCTGATCTAAATCTGTTTGCCAAGAGAAGCAGAGAAGTTTTTTTTGGATATCCCAGAGACTGTTGACCTATCTAACCCTGAGAATAAAAATATTTGTTATAAGGGCCAGCCCGTGGCTCACTTGGGAGAGCGTGGTGCTGACAACACCAAGTCAAGGGTTAAGTTCCTCTTACCGGTCATCTATTGAAAAAAAAAAAATATATATATATATATGTTATAGGAAACCTCATTTGTTAAAATGTGCCCTGTGGAGCAGAAAAAGCACTTGATAAAATTTAACACACAGTCATGAAAAAAAGTTCTCAACAAACTAGGAATACAAAAGAACTTCCTCGGGGTGGCTGCGTAGCTTACTTGGTTAGAGCATGGTGCTGGTAACACCATTCCATGGTGTTAAGGTCAAGGAACCCTGTCCTGGCCAGCTACCAAAAACACCACCAACAACAAAAAACTTCCTCAAGCTGACAAAGGTCATCTATAAAACATGAACAGCCTACAGCCATCATCATACTTAATGGTCAAAGTCTCAACACTTTCCTCCTAAGATCAGGAACAAGGTGAGGATCTCTGCTTTTACCACTTTTATTCGACAGTGTACTAGAGGTACTGGTCAGTGTGACAAGGTGAGAAGAAGAAAAAAGAAAACAAGGATTGGAAAGGAAGAAAATTGTCTGTACTCACAGATGACATGATTGTCTATACAGAAGATCCCAAGGGATCCACACAAACAAGAATCAGCAAGCAAAAAACAAAGCGAATTAGTGAGTGAATTTATCAAGGTCACAAGATACAAAGTCAATATACAAAAGTCAATTGTATATTGCACAGAGAACACAACATCACTTCTCTGATATTCTAGCCAAAAGCATGTAACCTATATTTAATCACAGGAAAACATCAGATATTTTGTACAATGAGGGATATTTGTCCCACTGACCTCTGCTCTTCAAAAACATCAATGGCACAAAACACAAAGAAAGTCACAGGAACTGTTCCCAATGAAACAAAACTGAGGAGATGTGACAAATCAGTGCAATGCATGATTCTGAATTTTCTTTTGCTATAAAGAACACTATTGGTACAATGAAGGAAATCTGAATAAGGTCTGAGGTCAGATGATATAATATTATATTAATGGTAATTTCCTAAGTTTGATAATTATGCTAAGGTCAAGTAAGAAAATGTTTGTTTTTATTATTTATTTATTTATTTATTTATTTGGGGGGCAGCTGCCAGGTACTGGGATCAAACCGTGCATCTTGGTGTTATCAGCACCACGTGGTAACCAACTGATCTAACCGGCCAGCCCCAAATGTTTGTTTTTAGAAAATACTCACTGGATAAGTTTTTGGTTTTTTTTGGTGGCTGGCCAATATGGGGATCTGAACCCATGACCTTGGTGGTATAAGGCTGTACTCTAACCAACAGAGTTAACTGGTGAGCCTCGAAAATACTCACAGGAGTATGCAGAGATAAAGGGGAAACATGTATACAATATTTATTCTCAGTTCAGAAAAAAATATGTACATATGTGTCCACTTTGGGGAATCTGAATGAAGAATATATGGAAATTCTTTGTACTACTCTTGCAACTTTTCTGTAGGTCTGAAATAAATAGTCATTGAAAAGTTAGTTTTATAATTTATATGGAAATAAACACAAAGGATTAAGAATAGTCAAGAGAATCCTAAAGAAGACTAATGTTGGAAATATAACACAACCTGATTTCAATATTTACTTTTACTATTAAGACAGTGTGGTAATGGCATAAAGACAAACACACACATCAATGGAACAGAAGAGAGTACAGGAATAAACTCACACATATACGGTCTATTAATTTTCAACAAAAGAGCCAAAACAATGCAGTACAAAAAGGGAAGTCTCTTTTTTCTTTAAAAAAGATGACTGGTAAGGGGATCTTAACCCTTGACTTGGTGTTGTCAGCACCACGCTCTCCCAAGTGAGCTAACCGGCCATCCCTATATAGGGATCTGAACCCGTGGCCTTGGGGTTATCAGCACCGCACTCTCCCAAGTGAGCCATGGGCTGGCCTGGAAGTCTCTTTTAAAAAAGGTATTTTCAACAAACATATAAAAAAAAAATACAGAAAAAAAATGAACCTTGTCCCCTGCTTCACACAATACACAAAAATTCATTTGAGATGGAACAGAGATCTAAGTGTAAAAGCCAGGGGATGGCCCGTGGCTTACTTGGGAGAGCGTGGTGCTGACAACACCAAGTCAAGGGTTAAGATCCCCTTACCGGTCATCTTTTGAAAAAAAAAAAAAAGTAAAAGTCAGAAATACAATACTTCGGGGCCGGCCCGGTGGCGCACTGCTGCAGTGTGCTGCTTGGGAGTGCGGCGGCGCTCCCGCCCGAGGGTTCGGATCCCACATACAGACCGGTTCCCGCTCACTGGCTGAGCGAGGTGCGGGCGCAACACCGAGGGTTGCGATCCCGTTGCCGGTCCCGGTCCAGTACGGGCGCGACACTGAGGGTTGCGATCTGTTGCCGGACACGAAAAAAGACAAAACAAGGGAAAAAAAAAAAATGAAAAAAGAAAAATAAATAAAAATAGAAAAAAATTTTTAAAAGATGTCCACATCCTAATCTCTGGACCCATAAATGTGGCAAAAGGGACTTTATAGATATGATGAAGTTGAAGATCTTGAGATAGGGGAGATTATCCTGAATTATCAAGGTGGGCCCATTGTCATTACAAGTGTCTTTATGAGAAAGAAGGAGGCAAGAGAGTCAGAGTCAGAGAAGTGGCAATGGAATCAGATATTAGAGTAACAGGGGTGCTGGCTTTGATGATGGAAGGGGAGACAAGCCAAGAAATGCAGGTGGCCTCTAGAAGCTGGAATAGACAAGGAAAAGAATTCTCCCCTAGGACCTCCAGAAGGAAGCAATCCTGCTGACATCTTGATTTGAGTCCACTGAGAGTGATTTTAGACTTCTGACCTCCAGAACTGTAAGACAATAAATCTGTGTTGTTTTAAGCCACAAGAGAAACTCAGTCTCTTCCCTGTTGTGAAAAGTATATCACCCTGCATCTGCTCTTTGTCTCCTCTGCACACTGGGCAATCCTCCAGAGGGCAGAGGTCAGGTGTGACTCACTGGAGGCCCTGGGGGAAACAGTGACAGGGAAACATGGGGCAGAGGTCAGCACGGGGCCCATCTCTTGGCTCTGCTTACCTCGTAGTCTTGCTCACCAGTCCCTCCAGCCGAGCTGCCCACCAGCACCTCCACGAAGGCTGAGCCATCGTTCCCAATGTCCACGCCGTGTATCTGCTCCTCCTTCTCCAACTGTAGGCAGAAAGAAAGGCCACTGTCAGTGCCTGCTCTGCCCTGGGCTTGCTGTGGGAGCTCAGGATGACCCCCATCTGGGCTGCCATGTTCCCTGGAATGTCAACTCTGTGACAGTGGGGCCAGGGCTGAATGGTACCACTGTGTCCCCTGCATGTGGCACAGGGCATGGCATGGATCAGGAGCTCACGAAATATTAACTGAATGAATGATACATCCCCACACACACTTCCTTACCTGACCTCTTCAGACTCCACCAGATCGGTTTATAACATGTCGCCACGGAGCTCTCCTTGTTATAACTTAACAGAGTTATAACTATTCAAATCATCATGCAGACAAATGGCCCAAGTCACCCTCACCCACAATTGTACAGGACTCTATGGAAGCTTCCTAAGAGCAGGAGCTTTGTCCCATTTTGCTCACCACTGATTCCTGGGTTTGAATCCCAGTTCTACTGCACCCTAGGTGTATGGCCTTGCCAGCTTACCTCTTGATGCCTCAGTTTCCTCATCTGTAAAATGTGGGTGATCATTGTATCTAGGATCATGCACACAAATAACATGACCACAGGGCATGGCATATAGCAGGAGCTTAACCACTGTCAGTCAGGAAGCATTATTAGGCGATGATTGATAATTATTTGTTGAAAGAAGTTAAGAGCTGTATGTAGGAGGGCTTTACCCAAAGGGTCTGCCATTCACCTGCCATGACAGGTGAAGGTACAGAAAGCTGTGCAGACATGGGAGGCAGTTAGGTACAGATGAGGCAAGTCTCCTGCCTTCTAGCTTGGGGCTCTTTTATTAGAACTCTAGAATGATGAGTTATTACAACCCTGAAGGGTCCCTAGTCCACCATCCTCCACTGCTCTCCCCACCCTGGGACTATGGAGCATTATAGAGCTCCACTCTGCTCTATCGCTTCCCAGTTAGGAGGTCACCAAGACATCACCTGCACAATGCCACAGACAGAAACATTCCTACATGGGAGCAATGAACTTGGGGTGAGGCAGGCCGGGGTTTAAATCCAATCCTGCCATTTCCAAGTTGTGCAACCCAGGGTGAGGTAACCAACATCTCTGAGCAGCAGTTTCCTCACGTGTGAAAGGGAGGGTGGTCACAATAACCCTCCTTCTGAGGGGAGCTGAGATGACACAGATTAATAACAACTACAACAACAATTGCAGCCATCTGAGTGCTCACGATGTGTCAGACTCGTGACAGCAATATCTGCATCTACTCTCTTCATAACAGCTCTGCGAGGCAGCTGCTATAATTATCTCCACTTTACACATGAGCAAATGCAAGCAGGAAGCAGTTATGTAACTTCACAGCTGGCAAGAGGCAGAGCCAGACACACAGAGTGCACGAGTGCTCCTCTACCTCACCACTGATCTGCTGGAGAAAGAGGCAGTGCCGAGGGAGCGGCCTTCCCATAGGCTGAAGCCAGCTGGCTCCCTGCTGACTCCCCCTGCCCCCGCTGCTGCTCCCAGTGCTGGCCTTGGGATGGCACGTGGTGCCGTCCAGGTAAACCAGAAGTCCCAGTCTGACTTCTTAGCTTCCTGCCATACTTGGTCGCTCTCCACGCCAGTCTCCCTTCTGCCCCAAGAACAAGCTGGCCCCTTCCCACCTCAGGGACTTTGCTCCTGTCATTCCTCTGGCCTGAACCACTCTTCCCACAAACCTTCCCATGGCTGGAGCCTTCCATCATTCAGTCTCTGCTCAGATGTCACCTCTTCAGCCCAGACAGAGTAGCCCCCTCACCTCCTCCCAGGTGCCACTCTCTATCCCCTACCCCGGCTTTATTTTTGTTCATTACCACTGCTTGGTATTATATAGTTACCTTTTTTTGTTTGTATTTATCTAGCATCTGTCTCCCCGCCTAGACTGTGGGGGGAGACACATCTATCTGTGCCTGAGTTGTTCCTGGCTGTGTCCCCAATGCCAAGAACAGTGCCTGCTCCTTCCCAGCTCTGCTTGTTTACTGCTGTGATCCTAGAGCAAATGGCTTCATTTCACCCCTTGTGCTTTGGTTTTCTAACCTGTAAAATGGGGATGGTAACAACTTCTACCTTGTAAAGCTGTTGTGAAGATTCAGATAAGTAATACAAAGTCCCTGCAACAGTGCCCCGCACAAAGCAAGCGCTCTGTAAATGTCAGCTGCTAATTCTGGTACCACAGCAGGCCTTCAGTACATTCCTGATGGATGGACAGATGGACGGGAAGCCCCCACAACTGTTTGCTGAAGGAACGAATGCTGCCTGAGGACTAACTCTGGCTCTGCCTTCCCTTACTGAGTGGCTTTGTTGAGTCACTTCTCTGTTCCTTGCCTCAGTATCCGTACGTCGCAAAGGGATCGTCATGGCTAACATTTTCAGATTTGCCCTGTGTGCCAGGTGCTCAGTGTATTAGTTTCCTACTGCTACTGTAACAAACCAGTGGCTACACAACATAAATTTATTATCTTACATATCTGGAAGTCGGAAGTCTGAAAGTGGGTTTTACAGGGCTAAAGTCAAGGTGTCACCAAGGCTGTGTTCCTCCTGAAGGCTCTAGGGGAAAATCTCTTCCTTGCCTTTTCCAGCTTCTAGAGGTCACCTGCATCCCTCAGCTTGTAGCTCCTTCCTCCATCTTTAAAGCCAGCAATCGCATCGCTCCAACCTTGCTTCCATTTCACAGCTCTTTTTCTGACTCTGGTTCTCGTCTCCTTCTTTCCCTTATAAAGACCCTTGCAATTACATGCACCCACCAGATAATCTAGGGTAATCTCCCCATCTCAAGATCCTTAACTCAATCACACCTGCAAAGTCCATTTGCCATTAAAGTAACATACTCATAGGTTCTGGGGACTAGGATGTGAACATCTTTTGGGGGCCACTGTTTGACCATACTTGACTAAGCTCTTCCTGGGCCATGTACCACTGAATCCTCAAAACCACTTTAAGTAGAAGAGTCTGTTACTACTCCAGTTTTACTGGAGAAACTAAGGCAAGACAGGTTAAATCAACAGATTAAAATGTCACACAAGCTAATAACTAGCAGAGCAATCTGGACTCAGCTGCCTGACTGTAAAGCACTGTCCAACACCAACATTCCTTCTCTTCTAGTCCCTGAGGTAAAAACTCAACATCTTTACCTCTACCACAACAGAAAACATAGAGCCTATATCTGGTAGGATATAGATATTTGTATTTTAAATGAATGATTCTTCTTCCTTTATTGGCAGCTGGCTGGTATGGGGATTAAATGAATGGTTCTTATTGCATATATAACTACTTCTGTTTTAAACCCATACATATGCATTCCCTGGTATTCTTGACAAATAAAAAAATTTCTGATAAAAACGTTCCACATCCATGAGTTCTGCATGTGCAGATTCAACCAACCATGGATAAAAAAATATTTAAAAGAAAAAAATAATACAATAAAAAATAATACAAATTTTAAAACATTACAGTATAACAACTATTTACACAGTATTTACACTGTATTAGTTACCATAAATAATCTAGAGATGATTCAAATATATGGTAGCTGGGCTGATCAGTTGGCTCAGTTGTTACAGTGGAGCGGAGCGTTATAACACCAAGGTCAGCTGATGGGGGAGGGAGAAGAGGGAGGGGAAAAGAGGAACTGGTTAAGGGACATGAAAATCAACTACATAGTATATTGATAAATTAAAATTAAAAATAAATAAATAAATAAAATTTTAATAAAGCCAAGGCAAATCTGACAGGAAAAAATAATAATAATAATAACAATAAGGTCAAGGGTTTGGATCCCCATACTGGCCAGCCTCAAAAAATAAAAATAAAAAAGGATGTATAATAGGTTATATATATGCAAATCTATGCCATTTTATATTAGGGACTTGAACATCTGAGGGGGTACTGAACCAATCCCCTGTGGATACCAAAGGACAACTGTACATAGAAAGAACCCAACTGATGAATGAATAAACATTGTACGGTATATTAATAGAATATTAATCAGCCATAAGGAGAAATGAAGTTACTGATACACACTACAGCATGGGTGAACCTCAAAAATATTATGCTAAGTAAGAGAAGCCAGTCACAAGACTATGTATACTTTTATATAATATGTCCAGAATAAGCAAATCCATAGGGAAAGAAAGTAGATCAGTGGTCGCCATGAGCACCTGGGGAGGAGGAATAGGCAGTGACTGCTTAATGGTTATGGGCTTTCTTTCTGGGGTGATGAAAATGTTTTGAATTACAGTGGTGACAGTTGCACAGCATTGTCAATATACTAAAAACCACTGAAATATATATTTTAAATAAGTAGAATGGTGAGTTTTATGTTATGTGAATTTTATCTCAAAAATATAAGCGAATGCTCAGTAAGCGACAGATGTTAGGATAAGAGCTTAAGCACAAGACAACTGTCATCTGTGGCCCAGGTTTATGTACGTGCACCCTTCTTAGGAAGATACAATTCATGATAGTAAAACAAATGGGACAAAGAAGGGCAAAGTTCCTGAGAGACATCTTGTTTAAAAAACTGTTCCACATCCATGAAATGCAATGTTATGCATAATTTAAAAGAATAAGATAGAACTTTATGTAGTGACTGTGGATCTACGAGACACACCATTATTTGGGGGGAAATTTAAAAAAAAGGAAGGAAAACAGTGTATATACTGTGTATTTTTAAAAATGGGGTAGAGGGGGTAGATACATATGCTTGTATGTGTACAGAATGACCCAGGATGGCCACCCAAAAAACTGCTAACAGTGGTTGCCTCAGGACAGAAAAGCAGCGGAGGGAGCAGGGAGGGATGCAAGGGGAAAGGGAGATTTAAGACCCTTCTGGGCCTTTTGAATTTTGCACTATATGCACATAATACCCATTTGAAAGGAAAAATTAATAAAACCACAACTGTTATCTCCAGGGCTGACCGATTGCTCAGTTGGTTAGAGTGCCATGTTGTAATACCAAGGTCAAGGGTTTGGATCCTCATACCGCCAGCCACCAAAAAAAATGTCTTCACACAATGGAATACTGTACAGAAATGAAAATGAACCATCTATAGCAACATCTAACAACATGGATGTAACTAAGAAACATAATGTTGAGCAAGAGAAGCCGAACACAAAAGAGTATATGCTGCATATTCCATTTATATAAAATTCAAAACCAGGCAAAGCTAATCTATGCTGTTAAAAATCAGGACGGTGGTTACCCTTGTGAGGGGCAGCGGCAGGAAGGAACATGAGGGGGCTTCTGAGGGCTGGGCAGGTTCTGCACTGATGTGGGTGTCGAGTGCATAGGGCTGCAGTTTATGAGGATTCACTGAGCTATACACTTACACAGGCGGTTTGCTGTACATACGTTACACATTAAAAAAAAAAAAGTAAAAAGATAAAAATACCACAGTGGCAAACTGAGTAATTAGAAGATCACTGAAAAACAAAAATGAGGGGCTGGCCCCGTGGCTCGCTCGGGAGAGTATGGTGCTGGGAACACAGAGGGGATCCTATATAGGGATGGCCAGTGTGCTCACTGGCTGAGCGTGGTGCAGACCACACCATGCTGAGGGTTGTGATCTGCTTACCGGTCAAAAAAACCAAAAAAACAAAGGGCTGGCGGGTTAGCTCAGCTGGTTGGAGCACTGTGTTATAACATAAAGATCAAGGGTTCAGATTCCTGCACAGGCCAGCTGCAAACAAAACAAAACAAACAAAAAAACACAAACAACAGCCACTTTGCTCTTGAACATTTCTTCTAAAGAACGCACCTCCAGTGATGCACAGGAGTTATATCCAGACTGCGTCCCAGCCAACCCCTCCAGCCCAAGCGGGGTTAGCCAAGAAGGTGGAATTCCCTGCCTGGGAGCAGGCGATGGTTGGTGACAGAGCCTCTTGTGGCCACTGCAAACAAAAAAAGTGTGTGGGGCTCTCACAAGCAGAGAGCTGAACTCTGTGTGTTAATATCCAGATGTTGCATAATAGTATTTGGAGAAGAAAAATACAGAGTAGCAGAAATGCCCACAGATGAGCCTAGTGTCTTAGTGCTCCCAAATTTCTGCCTTATCCGTTACTTCAAAAGAACCAAAATTAGCATTCAGTAAATTCAGAGTTCTCCCACAGATTGGCAACTGCCAGATGCAATCAGACTCTCCAAAGGGCCTCTGATGTGGAGTAAGTTAACAATGGCTGCAACGCTGCTCTGTCTGCTTCTGTGGTTGGCCCCTGTAGTTTATTCTCAACATGGATCCAGAAGGATCCTCTGAAGACCTAAGTTGGACCCTGTCCTTCTGTACTCAGAGCTCTCTGGTGGCTCCCATCTCACCCAGAGTAAAAGCTTAAGTCCTTACAATGGCTTTCCAGGCCTTAAGTGTTTTGGGAGGCTTCCACTCCCCCACACTTGGCTCATTCCCCACCTCTCTCCCGCTGGCTAACTCTACCCCAGACACACTGACCTCCCTGCTATTCCTCCAACATGCCAGGCACAAGCCCGCCTCCGAGTCTTTGTCTCTTCCCAGGTATATGCGTAGCTCTCTTTGCTCAAAAGTCACCTACCCCCCATTTAAATAAAAACTTCTTGCTACTGTCTCCCCCAAGCTGAGGCACTCTCAATCTCCTTAATTGTTTAATTTCCTCCACGGCACATCATGCGACATATGTTTTACTTATTGATTTGTCTGTCAATCTTCCTCAACTAATACAAAGTCTCCACAGGTCTAAATATTTTTTGTCTTGTGTTGTCTGCTGTCGTATAGGCCCAGTACCTAAAACAGTGCTTTGCCTATAGGAGGTGCTCAATAAATATGAGAGTACTTCAAAAAGTTTGTGGAAAAATAGAATTAAAATATGAGAGAATGGTGCTGGTAACACCAAGGTCAAGGGCTCAGATCTCCCTACCAGCCAGCTGCTGAAAAAAAAAAAGATAATATGAATCTTTCCAGGAACTTTTTGAAGTACCCTCATACTTCTTGAATGAATGAATGAACAAATGAATCCAACTACTCCAAAGTCATAAGTCCTGACCCTGTGCTTACAACTTCCATACCTCTGTCTCCAGCTCCACATCTGATCCTTAACTGCCTCCTGGATGCCACTCCTTGGATGTCCCAAAGATATCAAACCTGGATATACCAACCAAATGCATCACCCTCCCAAGCTGCTCCCTCTCTGGTTTCCCATTTTGGTGACAGCTGCAATAATCCCACAGCCTCTCCCAGGCTAAAGAATCCGGTGCCTTGCCCCTCTGGCTAATTCACCCCCAATGTCCTGTCTCTTCTACTCCATTCTCTCTGCTCCCATTGCAACTGGGGTAATAGAACCAAATACGATTTCCCTGGGGTCACCGGATCATAAGAGAACCTAGCAGAATCATTACCCAAGAATAAAAACACGAGTCCCTCCCTTTACAAACACCTCCATGTTGACAGAGTACTTTTGCAGACATTATGTCATCAAATTTTCACAACCACCCTGGGCTTAGATGTCATTATTCCCAATGGACAGATGAGAAAACAGGTTCAGAGAAATGAAACAATTCACCTGAGGTCAAAGAGTGAGTAAGAAGGCGATCTGGGGACTTGAAACCAGATCCCAAGACTAAAGAGTCAGCAACCTGTATCTCCTACAGTTTAAAAGACTGACTCTCAAGCAAATTGCATAACTTCTCTGGGCCTCAGTTTCCTCATGTGTAAAATTGGGATAATAACAGATCCCAGGTCATGCAATTTATATGAGGATTCAATGAGCTAATCCATGTGAGGTGTGTAGAATGGGGACCGGCAGCTTGTAACATTGAGTAATGTTAGCTGTCAGTATTATTATTATGTTAGGGATTTAGAAGATGCTTAAACTACTAAAATCAGTCAGAAAAATTTGGGAGTCTGTGTATTTTTCCTGGGAAGAGAATCCTCGGCTACTCTCTAATTCTCAAAAGGCTCTGTGACCTAAAACTCTTTCAGAATCACTGAGCAAGAGAAAAACCAAGAATATGTTTGGTGTCACACACAATCATGTAAGCATTGCCCCCCGCAACATCCCGCCCCAAACACCTCTACATTCAGAACCAAAGAAGTGGACAAAATCAAAGCCAGTGTGTGAACACTGTGTGGTTAATGACAATGTGGTTAAGAGCACTAACACTCACTTGTGGGCTCAAGTCTTAGAACTGTCATTTATTAGTGGTGACAACCACCCCTATATCATACTACTCTTGTGAAGATCAAGATCATGCAGGTTAAACAGCCAAGAAATCACTTACAGAAGGGCAGATGCTTAAAATACATTTAGGTCTCTTCTCCCATCAGTTTCTTTTTTAAAAAAATTTTTGGTGGCTGGTCCCATCAGTTTCTTATCCCTGACAGAAACAGTCTGTTTGGAACTCTACAGCCATCTCGGATCAAACCACCCTTTCCTGTTTGCCTCCCTCCAAATTCACATGGGTGTGGTGTGGATTCAGTAAAAGGATGTACAAAAAACACTCAGAAAGAACCCAGCCAGTATCCCAGAAATGGGAGCTTAGACTGGACACTTCATTTCCCCTCCCTATACTTCAATTTCCCCCTTTGTAAAATGCAGTTGATTTTCTTTGATGATCTCCCTGGATACCTTCCAGCCTTGAGCCTTGACTTTAGGAGGCAGAATACACAGTGATGATTCATTCCATTACAGCTGAGGAAACTAAGGAGCAGAAAGTAGAAGCAACCTACCTAGGGCCACACACTGATTTCTATGGTCATCTCTGGGTCTAGTCCTTACATCTCCTTTCTCCTCTGCTGAGGGACACAGGGATTGTGCTGCCAATTTCCCAGGTGAGGGAAATCTGAGGCCCAGAAAGGAAAGGGACTCCACCCACTGCCAGTTGGCTCACAGCAGAATCTGGACCCTGGGCCTCCAGACTCCTAGTAGGAAGGAGATAGGGGGTGGGTAGAATCACCTGTAGGACCACAGAGATGGTTTTCTCCCCTGCCTTGGCTGCCCGCCATTTCCGGTAAGTGTCTGCCTTGAGAAGGTTTTCTGCACAGTGGGTCTGGAGACAAGAGTGAGAAAGGAAAGTTAGGGCACAGAGATGAGAGGTAGGTCCCCGACTATCATTAATCACTTGAGTCCTCCCAAGCCCTCTGCGACCCCCCATACTTAAGTCCCCCCAGTTAATCAACCCCCTGCCCCAGCCTTGAGATTCCCCCACATTACTCCTGGAATTTCACTTATGGGCTCTCCAAGGAAGCTCCCATAAACGTTCTTTTCTCTCCGGAAGTTCCATAGACGCCAAGAAGTTCCCTAATTCTACATGTCTCCTAGAATTCACATTACCCTCTTGGAAATCCTCCCATAACCCTCCTTAGATTTGCACGAAGTTCCCTTCTACACCCCAAGGGCTCTTATAGAGCCCCCCTGATTAATTCCCTACGTCTTCTAACCTCCCTACGCCAGTTCCTCACCGAGTCCTGGCTGCTGCAGGACACTACATGGCGGAGGCGGATCTCCGGCATGTCAACGTCGTGGGCCTCGCCTGGCCTAAAGGATTAAGAATGGTCCGGGTTTCGGGGGCGACGTGCGGCGTGGGGGGGCGGGGGGGGCCTCCCTGGGCGGACTTAAGTGCGCAGGCGCGCGCGGCTCGGGCCTTTCAAACCACGGCGCGCCGGCGCTCGCGTTGACACTGCGCAAGCTCAGTCGTGCCTCTCCAGAGACAGGCGCTGAGTTACCTAGCAACAAACTTTTCCTCTGGCCCCGCCTCTCTCTGACCCCACCACTCTTTAGCCCCTTCTCCTGGTTACTAACGTCACCCGCTTTCGGGCGCCTAGCAACAAGAGCGGCCTTCGGGATTGGTGCTTAGAAGAAATTTGCCATTCTCATTGGACAACGCAGTCACGGCCTAAACTGAAGCCTAGAAAACAGGACAGCAAATCTAAGTGGGTTTTCACATAGAATCTGGAGCCTACCGCAACACGATCCCCTGCACCGGCTCCTGCGACTACACTCTTCCCCTCCCCCCCGCCACACGCGCACGAAAAAAATGTGAAATCTGTCTCAGCCTTACGCCTGAGGCCAAGAGAGAGTGGATCAAGGTACTAAATAAAACAAAGCATGTGCGCAAACCATACACACACGCACACACAGCCTAGAGTGCTTACACAAATGCCTCGGTTTGTCATTATGTGACCTGTGGGCATCTGCCTCCTACTACGCCCGCCTCTGGTCGCTAACAGGCACCCCTCTGTTTGGTACCCTCGAGACCCAGACGTACAGCCTTGGGCGGGTCGGAGCTGGAGACAGTGCAAATACAGAAGAAGAAATGTGAGCCAAGCAAACGAAGGAGCTGGGAAGGGAGACAAGACACTCGGTCCCCGCAGGATGAGCCTGGACATGCCGGGCTCTCCCAGGTAGGGCCCCACCCACTCTGGGCGCCTTCTTGGGAAGAGAGAGGAGAGGTGATCCCAATCCTTGAAGCCTCTCTACGCCCACAGGGAAGCAGGTGCCCCGACTCCGACCTCTGAGAAAAAAAAAGGGGGGGGGGCGGTGGGAAGGTGAGAAAACAGGGAAGTGACATTTGGGGTCCTGATGGAAGAGGGGGCTGGAAGCCCAGACACCTGAGGTCCCCGTGGAGGAGGGGACTGGCACAAGATACCCAGATCCCTTTGGATTCTGGTTCCACCTCCCCAAGCCAGGGCTGAAGGTTCTGACCTCAGCTGTTTCTCACCCTCAGCTGTTTCTCACCGCAGGGTGAAGGTGGGACCAGACCCGCCCATCCTAGCCTTCCTATAAGGGCTGGGAACTCACGACTGCGGGTTCACACACCATGAGGCCCTCCACAAGACCAGGGACCTTTCTGCTGGCCTTCGTGCTGCTCTGCACCCTCCTGAGTCTCGGTAAGTGACAAGGGACCTGGACTCCTTCCTGGGATCTCAGGAAAGAGAGGACTGTGAGAGAGCATTCAGCAAGGTCCTTAAGGGAAAAAGGGGAGGAATCCTCATGAAGGAGGCAGAGGGTAAAGAAAAAGCCGGGCCCTAAGGGAAGACAAGCTCATGTGATTGGATCCTTGAGAGAGGGGGCTTTGGTGAGCTCTGAATGACAGGGTCCCAAATTAAGACATCTGAATTCTAGGAAGTCATGAGAGTATGACTAGAAAAGGGAAATCTTAAAAAATAATAAATAAATAAATAAATGAATAAATAAATAGAGGGAAAGATTCCTTTCTCCCTGGATTCAAAACAGTTCAGGTCCCAGCCCCCTCCTCCCTTAGACACAAGAATCCAGGCAAGCCTCACTTTTCCAAGGGCACAGGTGTCTGGGCCCCTCGTTACCTCCTCTCTCATAACCAAGGAGTCCATCCCTCAGCTACTCTGGTCGTAACTCTCCCTCTTTGACCTGGGATGCACCCCAGCCTCAGGTACCCCTGCCTGAGCTCCTATTGTCTACAAGACCTATGTGGTACCTGCAAGGAGGACAGTCCCACATCCAAAATCCAGCTGGATCTGAAGTTTCAAAAAAGTCCATGGAAATCTTCGCCAGGACCCCTCCCCGCCCCTGAGCTTTCTCAGAGGACCCTGGCGTCCAAAGTCCCCAGCCTTGTAATTAGATAAACAGGCTTCGTGGTGGAGTCGCTTCCCGCCCCTGGAAGCAGCTTTAATGTCATCACTGCGGCTTCTTTGTCACACTATGGACAGTTCCCTGGACAGTGGTCAATGCTCCGCCCATGAAAAATCAGAGAGAGCCGGTCCCTCCTCCCTCAAGACCTAAAACTCCGTCTCCCCTGCCCCATCTCCCTCTGGACTCGAAGTAATGGTCCGAAGACCACGCCATCCCTGACTGCAGCCCCGCCCTCTACACTGCAGGGTGCCCGCTAATCTGTGAGGTGTGTAAGGACTCCGGGCCCACGTGCAGCGGAAAAATGAAGATTTGCGAGGCCAGCAAGGACGCATGCGTGGTCCTCGTGGGGGAGTCCAGCTCAAGTAGGAGGGCGTGGCCTCAGGCCTTGGGGGCGGGGTCTACCCCAGGGTAGAAGATACCACCGCGCGAAGGGGATTCAACACGCTTCTCAAGTGGGGCGGAGCGTGGGAAGAAAATCCGAGGAGGGCAGGAAAAAGGGAAAGACTATCCCGAAACGGAGGGAAGAGACTTGAATGATGTGATAGAAACCATTGTCGTCGGGGATTCTGAAAATGAGACTGTCTAAAAGAGGAAGACGGGGAGGAGCGGGGTGAGATAGACATTCTTAGGCAGGAGCGGGAGAGGAACGGACGAGGGGGAACAGAGAAGTAGTGAGAGAGAAAGAATCCAACAGGCAGGAGGTAGAGTGGGGGTGGGGAGAGGTTAGAGAAGGACGAGGCTGGGCTGGGGTGGGGGGGTGTGATCAGGAAAGAGATAACCCCGAAGTGAGGAGCAAATCACCGTGAAGAGGAGTAGCGATGGGACGGGGGAGGCCGATGAGGAAAACGGAAGGGAGAGGAGGGGCATGACTTCCATGACAGAGACCGTCCCAGACCTGAGGAAGGATGGGAGAAAGGGAGCAATGGACGAGACCCCTCGGGGCGGGATGTTCATGCACAGACGAAATTAGTCCTAGGAGGGGAGATCATGAGGCTGCTGAGGGAATGAGGGCTGTGACAGATGACAGGCAACTGTGAGTGCGGGGAGAAACCCACCCAACAGGAAGGGGTGTGAAGGGAAGAGGGGAACAGAAGATTGAGACGCCATCCTACCCACCCAGCAAGCGTTGGCGGGTGAGGGAAGGACCTTAGAGGCATGAAGAGACCTCCCCAGGTATACAGGAGGGAAACGGACCCTGGCGGAGGGGGAAGAGGAAGCTGGGGAAAAACCACCCCTCGGCGAGGTGAAGAGGGGAAACCTTTGAATTGGGTTGGAAGAGACCACCACATAGTGGGGAGGGGGAAGGCCGTAGAGACTGAAAGAGACCACCTCAGGGAAGACCTGGGGATAGCCAAGAGGGACAGCAAGAAACCATCATGGGAGGTCTGCGGGGTGCCCATGGAAGAATCTGAGAGTGGGATATAAGTGTAGCGGGGGCAGCATCCTGGGATGTGTTGAAAGAGACCACGGGGCGGGGGTTGGGGGAGCAAAGTCGTGAAGCCTGGAAGATACCACTTCACACAGGCATAGGGATGCCATGGGAGGCCTGAGAAAGACCACTAAGGGCGATGGCCATGAGTCGGGGAGGAGTGGAAGGGCCCACGTCAGGCAGGCACTCGGGGTTGGCAATAGGGAGCTGCAAGCGACTACCAAAGGTCGACTAGAGGCTATGGCAAGGGGTAGGGAGGGCTACCTAATAAACCACTCCAGACCCTCCAACAGGTAGTTTAGGGGGTATGGTTTTAGGAGGTAGGTAAAGACCACCCCAGGAAGTCGCAGGGGGGTTAGAGTTAGGAGACCAAGAGGCAGCGGCTGAGGCCAGGGTGTGGTTGGCCAGCCTCGCTTGGGCCCTTCCCTGTTGTCCCCCATCTCGCAGAGGGCCACCAGTCGGTGAACACCTACAAGGCCTGTATGAAGTTCAGCGATTGCTACTCGGGTTTTGTATCCACTACCATGAGCCCCAACGACTACATGGTATCCAACGCGCACTGCTGTCAGAGCGACGGCTGCAACCGTGGCTCCGTGCCCCGTAAGTGCCAGCTCTGGCTGCCCCAAGAGCCTGTGGTGTGTGCTCTGGCTTGCTACTGACCCGCACTGTAACATCGACCAAGCACCTTGCTCGCTCTCAGCCTGTTTCCTTACCTGTAAAATGCAACGTCCATTAGCAACCCTGGTATTCCCTATGGTTGTTGGAAGGTTGGGGAAAGGGCTTAAATGTCCCTATTCGCCTTACACTTCAACCTCATTCTCAGCTCCTCAGAACAATCGTACTGAGAATGGCCTGATGTGCCCTGCCTGCATCGCACCTTTCCAGGAGACATGCCCAGGGACCCAGGCAGCCCGCTGTGTTGGCCAGGAAACCCATTGCATCTACTTCGCTGGCAATGTGCAGGCTGGTGAGGGATGTCTGGATCTCTGGAGGAGAGGATGGGCCCCAGAATCAGAGGCCCAAACTTTTCGATTCCAGGGAAGGAGGGGGCTCCATAGAACTTGGTGGACGAGGTGGTGGTCAGAACTTCCGGGTCATGAGGAAGACAGGGTTGGGATCCCTGACTCTAGTCTGAAATCCTTCTCCCAGGTATTTTCAGCACCAAATTTGCCACTCGGGGCTGTGCTACAGAGAGTGCCTGCTACACCAAGGCTGGGGCTGAGGTGCCCTCAGCCTCCTATCTCTACTTCCTCCGCCGAGCAGACTGTCTTCCAGCATCCCAGCCCCCTGGTAGGGCTGAATGAATAACTGAGGAATATGTGGCTTCATGTCTTCATTTGTCCTCAGCTCCCCACGTGCCTATAAATTAAACAAGTAAACAGAGCAAGCCTGAGTCCTTGTGATGTAATACATCCTGGAGAGGTGGGCTGAAGAGAGCAGGCGTCTCAATCCTCTTTCTGAACCCTCTCTTTTTAATGAAAAAAGGGAAAGCCCTGCCTTTTATTTTTATTTATTTATTTTTTTAGAGATGACTAGTAAGGGGATCTTAACCCTTGACTTGGGGTTGTCAGCACCACACTCTCCCAAGTGAGCCACAGGCTGGCCCAGCCCTGCCTTTTAATAAGGGATTGTTCCTTGCCAGGTACGTGTGCTAAATGTTTTCCATGCTGTACCTCACTTCATGATCACAACTCTATGAAGTTGATATTATCACCACTGTATGGATGAACAAACTGAGACACAGATTGTGGGTGTCATTTGCCTTGGGCCAAAGAGAGAAGGTCAGAGCTCAGATTTGAACCCAGGTCTGTCAGACTCCAGAGTCCACGACTACCTCTCCTGATTAACCTCTCCCTCTTTCTGCAGAGAGGGAGCTGTTTTTGTTTTGTTTGTTTGGCAGATGGCTGGTATGAGGATCCAACGGATGTTTGCCTCAGTTTTCATGTCTGCAAAATAAGGATACTAATTACAACCTCGTAGGGTTGTTATGAGTCAAATGAAACAAAACTAAAAAAGCACTTAGTGCAGTGCCTAGCACCTTTAAGACAATGTTGGTTCTAGAAACAATATGTCTGAGTAAATAGTAATCATCATAATAGCTGCCACTTACTGCATGGCCCATTAGTTGGGAGATGCTAAACATTGGCATCAGTTGGCATAGACTAGATTACACTACAGTAACAAACAAGTCCCTCAGTGGTTTAAAACAACAAAGTTGTATTAGCCAACTAATGCTGCAATAATGCTGTGTAATGAACCATCCCAAAACTGAGACTTACCGCAACATTCTTACTTCTATGGGTTTGTAGGTTGCCTGGGATGGCTTTGCATCTAGCTGTGCATATGCTTGTTTGACTCCAGTGGGAGGAGGATTCAAGTCTCCACCATGGGTTTCCACAGTCTTCTGGGATCAGTGGCTCCCTGGTGAATGTTCTCATGGTAGATCACAAGAGCACAAAAGCCAAGTGCATTTAAGGCCCTTGCTGAGGCTAGGTCTGCCAACATTCCATTGAGTAAGTAAATCATACGGCCAAATCCAACATCAATGGGGCAGGGAAGTATATTCCCCATCTGGTGGGAGGGAGATGACTGGATATTTGCTGAATGAGTGCCCATTCACAAAACAATATTTCCTTCACCTACATGTTTAGCACCATCTACAGGGTGTCTGCTTATCATAGTCAAAGAGTAGCCACTAATTTGAACGTGGCTAATTTCTATGCCACAAGAAAAGAGCCCAGGAAAGTCTCACATGGGTGATTAAACGCTGCCCCCAGAAGTAGCTTAATACTTACAAATCATTGGATGGAGCTAGCCACATGGCCCTGCCCAAGTACATGGGGGCAAGGAAGTGCAATACTGCCCAGTGATCAGAAGGCAGAGAATTGGACATGTTTCATAAGTGGCACAAATGAGCATCACGGCCTCTGTCCTTTTTTTCAGGAAATGAATCTGAGGCTCAGAGAAGGGATGTCACATTGGAGGTCACAAAACCAAAAAATGGCAGAGCTTAAGACTTTAATCACTGGGTCATGTTGAGGGGGAGAAGAGACCATATCACGGAGAAAGGGAACAAGTCTATATAAGTTATCTTTTGCTACATAACAACCACTCCAAAATTTAGTGGTTTAGAACAACCACCTTTTATTTAGCTCATGATTTGATGGGTCAACAATTTGGTCTGGGATCAGTGGGGTGGTTCTTCTGCTGGTCTCAGTTGGGTTTAGCAGCCAGACAGCCAGGCAGCTCTGTTTCAGAGGGTTGGCTGGCTGTGGTTGAGGGGTCAAGGATGACTGGGCCACATGTCTATCACCTAGCAGGTTAACTCAGTGGTGGCAGGGGTCCCAAGGGCAACAAAAGAGTAAGTCCCAATGCACGAGCACTTTTGAGCTTTTGCTTGCATCATGTTTGCTGTTGTCCCAGTGGCCAAAGCAAATCACATGGCCAAGTCTAGAATTACAATGAGAGGGGACAATCCAAGGCCATGGCTACTGACAGGCTGAACAGATTAGGGGCATTAATGAGTCAAGCTGGTTCCAGAACTAAGGTGCTTTACTATCACTAACCCCAAAGGTCTAAACAGTCACTAAATCCACTTGCCCCCCTCCCAGGGTGGCCAAACTGAGATAAAATGTCTTGATCTGAGCCCAAGGATTCCTTACTGGACAGATTCCTCACCATCCGTTCTCTCCTAGGACCTAAGAGTCCCCCCCCCCCCCCCCC
>NW_007726758.1:210702-215118 GCF_000696425.1 Galeopterus variegatus
GGCCCCCCCCCCCCCCCGGCCGCAGCTCCTTCCTCCCGCAGATCCAGGAGTATGGGCCCCTAATTCCCACTTCCCTCAGACCCAGGATGTCCAGGCTGTCAGCCCAATCAAAATCCCAAGCATCATTTTTTCCCTTTTCAAACCCCAAAAGAACAGACACACAATGGGATTTCTACTCATTTTTATTCATTCTTCCAAAAAGCACCATAGGCCGACCATACCCTTGATTTGTCCTTCACAGTTTCCCACCGCAATGAACACGAGTCCCTCCATCACTATCCAGAAATGTACAAAACCCAGCTATGGTAATGGGGTTTTCTCATCCACTCACCCAAGTTTTTTTTGTGCCTGTTCTGCTTCTGGTGATGGCAATGCCAAGATTCATCATTCATTTCCTTTAATTCCTACCTTCAAGGGTCTTCCAGCCCCAAGGTACCACGTAGATGCACCCTGATGGCAAAGAATAATCTGTTTACAAGGGAGTCTCAGTCTTTTTTGCTTGGATGCTCCCAGAAACAGATGCCTCACTAGCAACCATATGCCTTCCACATAGCCTAAAATTCAATCCCACTGAAAGTCATGATTTAAAAGGCACCCACCCCAAAAAGTAGTTGTGATACTCAAAGGTACCAATATACAACTATATAAACACAACCAGCACTCCTCAATGGATACAGACACACAGAAACAAAATTGTCTTTCTTTCTCCAATATGATCGCTAACATGATTCCTGCTGGCATGAGGGCAGAGGGAATCTAGAGCAGTGCAGTATAGAGCAGAGGTGTCACACATGACTAAATCAGAGAGTGTCAAAGTGGCAGAAAAAGAGGAGGGCACTCTGTGAGCAGAGGTATGGGGGTGAGACAGAAGGCATCCAGACTAGGGTCATCTTGGTACTGCCCAGGGGTGAGGGTGTGTGGTCAAGGGTAATGGGACCAACATTTGAGCTCCCAGTGTGCCAGGCTTCTCAGGAGAGGCTGCAGTATGATGTGTGTGTGCATGCATGTACATTGAATTCTCACAATAGCTCTGTCAGGTAGATGCCATTTTCTGAGTGACTTGCCCAAGGTCACTCCCAAAGTCAGTAGAAGGACTGTCTGACCATAGAGCTGTCCTAATGGAATTTCCTGTAGTAATGGAAATGTTCTATATCTACACAGTCTGATACTAATTAGCCACTAACCACATGTGGCTACTGAGCACTTGAAAAGTGGCTAGTGCAACTGAGAAACTGAATTTTAAATCTGATTTTTTTTTTTTTTTTTTTTTTTTTTGGTGGCTGGCCAGTTGATTTACATTTGATTAATTTAAAAATTAATTAAAATTTTAATAACTGATCTCGGTTATTGGAAAACTATTAAATATTATTATTTAGGACAACTTGGGTATGTAAATCTACTTTTCCAACTACGAATTGTATGAAATCTAAATACAGGTCAAGCATTTTCAATAAAAATCTATCATCTGAATTGAGATGTTCTGTAAGTGTAAGATACACACCAGATTTTGAAGACTTAGCATAAAAGCATGTAAAACAACTCATTAATATTTTCTTATATTGATTACATGTTGAAATGATAATATTTTGGATAGTTTGGGTTAAGTAAAACATATTAAAATGAGTGTCACCTGTTTCTTTTATTTTTTTAATGTGGCTACTAGAAAATTTAAAAGTACATATGTGGCTTGCATTTTATTTCTATTGGACAGTGCTGCTCTGGTATGCTTGAGGGGCTTGAACACTAGACTGAGGAAAGGGGCAGACAAAGTGGTGTACTAGATATTACAGATATGAATGAATACCACTCCCCTAAGGTTGAGCTTTGAGGGCAATGCCTGGAGCCATTCAGTATACAGCCAAATGCTTTTCCCCATCTTGACCATCCCAACTTTGAAGGGACAAACTCTGCCAGTGGTAGAAGTCCAAGCTAGAGAGGGAGGACTGTCCCCCAGGTATCTGCTCCTCATATCAGTTACCCATGTCTTCAGCTGTCAAGCAAAATAGGATCGCAGAAGTATTTATGGTTCTCATCCAGCCCTTTCATTTCACAGATGGGAAAATAAGGCACTGGTCCAAGTCACACAGAGTGAGGGTGGCAAAGCTGTGCTTGCTCTCTAGTCTCTTGACCTCAGACAGGGCATTCTCTCCCATTAAACGTTTGTTTCTCCCCATCTCACTCCTTTTTCCTGTCTTGTGGCAAAAGGCCAACAATCTAAATTCCAGCCCTAGTTCTGCCACTGATCAATGAATTAAAATAATATTTACTAAGCACCTATCATGTGTCAGGCACTGTTCTAGGTGCTGGGGGTACAGCGGAGAACAAGACAGTCAAGGAGTCAATAGCCAATAAAGAGGTAAATAAATAATTTTTATAGTAATAATTGCTACAAGGAAGGGATATGTGAGCTACTTCAGTTGGGATGGTCAGGCAAGGCCTCTTTGAGGGGATATCTGAACTGATATCTGATTGACAAGGGAAGGAGCCAGTCGTGGGAAGTTGTAGGAGCAGAGTATTCCAGGAGAGAGAAGTGTAAACGTCCTGAAGCAGGACCCAGCGTGGCCCACTCAAGCATCAGAAGGAAGACCTATCAGGCAGGTAGGGGATGGAATGGGTCAGGGCCTTGCCATGTGCTGCTGGGCCTCGAGCCTGCCCTCTCTGGCCTTCGCTCTCCTCTATCACAAAAGAGATTCTATTGGATGGCCTTTCAGGTCCTCCTTTTCTGTTTGTGACATTGAAGAATTCTGTAACCTGCACATCTCCCCTACATGTAGTTGGCAGCCTAGAACATTCCAGGCACTGTGGTTTCTGCCTTTGCCTCACTCCTGGCACATTCCCAGTCTGGAATGCCTGCCCAGCCATTTTGTGGGCCCTTTACCCACTGCAGGACCCTCTGCAGGACCAGAAGGCAGAGCCTCTTGGGGATACCTGAGGTAGCCACACAAACATTTGGATTAGTGCAGCAGTACAGCTGCTCTTCCAAAATGTCATGTGTATGAAACACCGAGTCTAGAAAGGGTCAAGGTTTAATGACAGAAGAAACAAAGATCAAAAAAAGAAACCCTTTAGGAAAGAGAGACAGAGGAACAGATTCCCCAGAATCACTCAGCACCTATAAAATGGAGGCAGTCCTATCCCTTCCCAGTCAAACTCGCAGAGAGAGGCAATTGCCAGGATCCAAATACAAGGGATTTGTGGGAGATATATCTCTGATGTGTGGTTTCCGGCCCTTCCACACCCAGAAGGCTTCATTCCTGGTCTCTGACTACACCCAGAGCCCACCATGCCCAGACCATACTTACCCCCTCCCCACAACCAGACTCCTGAAGAGCAAATAGTAGATACTTCTCCCTTTCCCAAGAGAGATCAAGGGGTCTCCAGCTTTCTCCCACAGGCCCCTTGATCCCTCCTCCAAATGTAGACCTCCCACCATCCAAGAATTGGGAACCAAGGTCCATAGCCCTCCTGGGATCCAGAAGTCTGAGACCCTAGAGACCCTCTAATAAAGAGTCAAAGCCCACTGCTCCTTGGGGACCTAGGAGGCTATGGGCAGGGCTCCTTCCTCCCAAGGAAACCTAGACCCAGTTTCCCTTTGAGATCCGGAAGTCAAAGAATTACAGCTCCCTGGGGGCACTCAGATCCCTCTCCCTCATACTGGAGTCCAAGTCCCCAATCATGGACCCCCCTCTCCCAATTAGGAAACAGGGCTTCTATCCCTTACCCCCTGCAGGTTTAGATGTCCAATAACTCCAGTTTCCATTCCCTATGAGACCAAGACATAACTCCTTCAAGAAGAGTCCAGGCCCTCAACTCCCTTCAGGACACAAGAGTCTAGATGCCATGCCACCTGGTCAAAATCCTGTTTGCCAGGTTCTATTCCCTTTGAGGACCCAGGAATTTTGGTGACTAGAAGTTACACAGTCCATCCAGAAGTCAGAGTCCGCGTCCCAGAGCCAAGCACCCAGGATTCGGAGTAGCAGCTCCTCCATTCTGTTATCTCAGAAGCCCAGACATCCCATGCCAGAGTCTGGACTCCTAAGCCCCTTCCACTCTAACTGGGACTTGGGTCCTCAGCCCCTGGCGGAGCCAGCAGCAGGGATGCTGGGTACCCCAACAGCCCCAGCCCCCATCCCACCCCTCACTGGGCGGGCTCAAGGGGAGCCAGCACCGCCTCGGCGTCAGCCTGCATCTCGTCGAGAGCATGCAGCAGGACGCCGTGTGCCGCGCGGTAGCCCAGGCCACCTGCCGCCGCTGCGCCACCCGCAGGCCACAGGAAGGAGAGTGCGCCCAGCGCCGCACCCCCGGCAGTGCCCTCGCCAGCCCAGGCGCTCAGCCTTGCTTCCACCTCGGCGCGCGTCACCGGGCCCGGGAAGCGCACGCGCGCTGCTAGCTCCCCAGGAGCGAGGCCCAGAGCGC
>NW_007726758.1:215726-243541 GCF_000696425.1 Galeopterus variegatus
CGGGCCCGGGAAGCGCACGCGCGCTGCTAGCTCCCCAGGAGCGAGGCCCAGAGCGCGCTCGCGTCGTGCTAGCGCCGCTGGTTCCAGCCCCAGAGCCCGCCGCCACTCCGCCAGCTGACCCCGTAGAAGTGCCACGTCGCACGCCCAGCCCAGTCCTGGTACTGGTGCCGCCGCTGCCGCCAGACTAGCCAGCAGAGCCGGCCGCCACGCCCCAGCCCGCAGCGCCGCAGCCTTCCTTCGAGCAGCACTGGGAGAAGCGGGTGGCAGCGCCAGGAGCAGCGCCCCCGCCTGGGCCGGGGGAAGCGCTCGCCGTAGCCATTCGCATAGCCCCGGGAGTCCTCCCGGCCGTAGAGGGAACACCGGCGGCGGCGCTTCCTCCAGCACCTCCCACGTCTCGTCTTCCGGGCTCAAAGCGGCCGCGCGCTCCGATTTCCTAGCGCCGACGACCTGTTGCACGTTTCCACTGCCAGCTTTTTCTGAACCTTCCCCACTGCCTACTTTCTGCGATTCAGTGCGCTCACTGAGTGCATTCTCCAACACCCCTCCGCCCTCTAAACTGTCGCCTCCGGGTTTCTCCACCTTTTCTTCTTCTTCCAGAGACTCCGGATCCTCGCCCTCGCCGTCTGTTCGCACACAGACAAGCGGCGCACCTGGTGGCACCAAGGCCCGGACCTGAGCCCAATCCTTCTCAGTAGGGGCCCCAGGGGTGACAAGGATGAGGGCATCGTAGTGGGTCGGGTGAGAGGCGGCAGCGGCGGCAGCAATGACCGCGGGGCCCAGAGGCACAGTCCAGAGCACCACATTGGGGCGCTCTGGGGCCGGGAAGGGAGTGGGCCCCACGGGCGCAGAAGCGGGCACAGCACATGGGTCGCCCGGATTCAATCCGAGTAGCACGTCCAGTACAAGGCTCACGTCAGCCGTGCCGGCCACAGCCAGGTCCAGCCGTGCGCTGCCTAGGAGTTCCAGGCCTGCGCGCACCCACGACAGCGCCGCCTCCAGGCCACCGGTCTCGAAGGCCTCTCGCACAGCCTCCAGCTCTGCTGCGCCCAGCACCTCGAAACCATCCTGAGCCGGTGGCAGGAGCCTGCAGGGGCAAGGAGGGATGGGGTCAAAGGGAAAAGGACTAAACGCTGGAGTGCTGGGCTAGGGAGACAGGGACTCGACTATGATGACAAGGGAGATTTCCGAATATCTCGGAGGCAGAGCAGGAAAGGGAGGGGCCAGACTGATGGCACAGCAAATAGGTGGGGTGGGGCTAGGCCTTACAGCAGCAATGGGGCGGGTTGACTTGAGCTCTTGTTACAACAGAGCCTAAGCGGAGGGTAGACTTCCTCGAGATACAGTCCATGGGGGCGGGGCCTTTCCAAGGGTCGGCCGGGTTAAGAAAAGGCCAGTCTGGGCGGGACAAGGGGTGGGGCTTAGAGCAAAGACAGAATCACGACCGTACCGTTGCTCAAACGAAAGTAGAGCACTATTTGATACCAGTTGTATTTTTTTTTGGACGGCTGGTATGGGGATCTAAACCCGTGACCTTGGTGTTATAAGGCTGCACTCTAACCAACTGAGCAAAACAATCAGCCCTGGAGCACTATTTGACATGGATAA
Source organism: Galeopterus variegatus (assembly GCF_000696425.1). Classification (NCBI taxonomy): domain Eukaryota; kingdom Metazoa; phylum Chordata; class Mammalia; order Dermoptera; family Cynocephalidae; genus Galeopterus; species Galeopterus variegatus. The sequence goes on from NW_007726758.1 coordinate 217,332, forward strand.
TGTCCCCAAGGGCGCTTTTTCCTGAAGCTGAGCCTAAGGAGGAAAAGTGCAGGGAGAAGTTTCATCCACTAATTCTCACAAATGGGTGTGGCTGAGGTGACACGGGACAGGCTAAGGAAAAAAGATGAGCAGCAGACCTGGACATGAGGCTGCCCCTCTCTGAGCCTCATTTTGACGTCAATAAAACGAGGCGGATGACAGTTGAGGGAGAAAATTCAGTAGGCAGCCAACAAGTGGGCACAGAAACCAGAGGGGATTGAAGAAAAGAAGTAGAGGGAGGACATCCATAAGATAATAAAGTTCACTGACGGCGTAGCTTTAGGGCAACCGAGGTCTCTTGAGAACCGTGCTGATGATGGGGAGGACGGGAGGGCTCGAGAGTTCGTGTCTTCGGGTAAAATCTTCGCGGGGGTCACAAACTTGTGTGTCGAGAGGGAGCCCTCTTTCAAAATTTTGCACAGGGTCAGTATTTGGGCGATAGGTCCGGGCCTCTCTAGAATTCTCGCTAGAGAGGGGGCCTTGTGACCTCAAGAGTGCTAGCAGGAGGCGAGACGCTGATGACAGGTCAGGACCTCCAGTTAACCTCTGGCTGGAGTGGAGCCCATTACAGAAAAGGGTCAAGCACAGAGCTGTCTCTTGGGGTAGAACCTCTCAAAACCTGCGCTGAGGGGCGGGGCCTGGAAGAAAGAAGGGCCTCAACAGACATCGAGTCAAGCTTTCCCCCAAATTCGCTGGGGGTGGGGTCTCGTGGACCTCAAAGAGCACCGTAGGGGGAAGGGGTATAGACTAAGGGACTAGGCCTCCCCAACCCAGCCTGAAATCCGGCGCTCACCTCTGCAGTTCCTCCGCCTGGCTCCGCAGCGCCGTCCCCAGGCGCTCTAGCTCCTCGCAGCTGTCGCTGCTACCGCAATTCGCTGGCAGCACGAAGAGAGCGGCGGCTCCTAACCCCGCTCTGTCCAGCAGGGCCGCCGTCTGATCCCGAACCTGGGCGTCATTCTGTGAATCCCCAGGACAGAGGTTCCGCACAGCCAGCAGCGGAGTCCCTCGGGTCAGGGCGGCCCTCGCTGCCTCTCCCAGAGCTGGGTCCAAGGGTTCCCCGTTCCCCTCGAGTCTGGGTAACACCAGTACCAGGACGTTGGCCTCTGCCGCCCAGGGCCCCGGCGCTGCGGGTGGGCAGTTCAGCTCACCCAGGAAGAGGCCTGGGCCCGCAGCTCTCAGGCTGGGGACCCCGGAGTCCGGCCGTTCCTCGGGGGCCTCTAACGTCTCCACATCCTTGTCGCATAGCGCCGCGATCAGTGCGGACTTTCCTGAACCCGGAGGACCCAGGAATAAGGCGGTCACGTCACCCCGCGGCGGAGGCATAGCTGAAAAGCAAGGATGGGAAAGACCGGGTCAGGGAGCGCTCTGCCTTTTTCCTTCCTAGCCGCCCCACTCTGGACCCAGACTTCAGTCCTCCATCCTTGCCCCATCTTACATTCTCAGGAATCACTCTCCAGGACCTAGAAATCCAGCGCCCAGGCCCTATTCCCCAGGGACCCAGGCGTTCTGTCCGCCCTCTTTCTGGATGCAAGCGTTTCACTTTCTGCCCCCCAAACTAAAAAATCTAGCTTCCTGTCCCTCATTCTTAGGGGACATGGGGATGATCCTCCCCTCCCCCATTCCAAATCACCAACCGAGCAAAGAGCACTATACACGAGACCGCAGTTGGTGACGGCCGGTCAACCGCTGAGAAGCCCCGCCCCTGGGGTCTGGAGGACGGAGGCAGAAAAGGTCAGACCGCCCGGATTTAGGGACGCCGGGATGCGTTCCGGTGGCTCTATCCTGACGTCACTCCCCCTAGGAGATGGTGTGTCTTAGAAGCATGACTGCAGAGACACGGCCCTTCGCGGCGCCTGCGCAGAGCGACAGAGGTGCCCACACACTCCAGCTTCTGCTGCCTCGGATCCAGGAACAATGAGAGCCAAAGCGCCTGCGCGCCAGGAGAGCCTAACTGTACTTGCGCAATGAGCTTAGGTTTGTAAGGCACGGGTGGCTTCAACGTCATCATAACGCACCCGAGTGTAGAGAAGGACCCTGCCTGGTTATTTTTAAGGACCAGGTTGGCGCAACTGTACTACTGCCAATGGCAATCAGGGACCTAGGCTTCCAGGGGCTCATCAGGCGAAGAGCGCGGAAACCTCGGGGACCTGAGACTCAGTGGGCCCCACCCCACTTCTCTCCGGGTGGCGGCGCTGTGTCGAGCGACCGACAGGCGCAGCGAAAGGAAGCCCCCTGCTGTAAAGAAAGCAGAGGTCCGGGCGCCAGAGGCAGCGCTTGGGGAGAGCGGGACAAGGTGGCTGAAAACGCGCGTGGGAAGTGGGGGTTCTGGTAGCACGTATCACACGGTGTCAGAGAGGAACGTCTCCTGGGAAGAGGAAGGCTAAAGGTGAAGTACCACCACCTGTCCCAAGACACATGAGACTAGGATGAGGCTGGTATCAAAGATCAAGGGTCCCACGCTCTGAATTCAGGGAGCTAGTTTGATGCAGGGGTCATAGACCACACAGATGAGAAAGCTTTAGGGGAGTCCAATCTTTTGGGAGTTTTGAACCTTCTCTAGTAAGAGTTCCATCAGATAGAGTTCAAAGAAGATGGTGTGTCATGGGAGTCAAAGGCTAACAGAAGTCTCTATGTCAAAGGCCATAGGATTAGTGGGCCCTGTAAGGCTGGTGACAGATGAGTGGCCTCACTCATGCGTGCTCCCCTCTTGACTATAGGGGTCCCAGTCGCCATGGAGGACCCACACCCTGAAAAGACCATGGAGCTACAGGATTCACGCGAGGAGAGGAGTCCCCGCAGTCCAAGAGGCAACATCTGTGAGTACTGCTGGGTAGAGGAGCGTGCGGTACAGGAGCTGATACTAAAGGATCTCTAGAGCATTTCAGTGTCCAAGACCCTGCAGGGCCTTGTCTGTTGGAAGAGGGCTGTAATGGCCCCAGAGCTGCCCTACCAGGAACTGCCTCTCCTCACCCTTATGCTCAGATGTACTCACCCTACTTTGGCCACATAAACAGGAATGGGATGTAGTTCAGAGGGACAGGGTGGCTTCCAGGAGGAGAGGCTTGGGTTGTAGATGTGGCAGAGAAAGTCTCTACTGTGAGAGGAAGCCCCAATGTTCCAGTCCCAACTCTGCCCTAGACTTTCAGTATAACTTGGCCCTCAGTTTCCCCATCCGTCAGGAGAGGCCGCCAGTACCCACCTCACAGGGCTGTTATGGGGATTAGCTGCAAGAAAAGGGAAAGCTTGATTTTAACGAAGGTAGCCAGCTTGAAATATAACACCAACAGCTTCCAGTGAGTGCTTATGTGCTAGGCATTCATTTTCAGATTATGAATGAGTTTAACATTTATTATCTCATTCAGCCCTCCTAATAAAAGACCCTTTGAAACTGGCAGTATCACTTCAAGATGAGGGAACTGGGACAGAGAGAGGTTAACTATTTGTAACAAGAGCCTTAGTGTCAGTGCCCTCCAGCCAGAGACCACCAGGAACACACTTGTAGCTGAACAAGTTAAGTTTATTGTTCTTTGCAATAGGGAACACACACCATGGGCGCACTATAGGATTTGGACCTGTGTGTGGTGATTTGGGGGGAGGGTTCAATGAAAGGGGTTTTGCTCTGGATTGGATGCTGCCAGGAAGGAGGGGTGACTCTGATCGGATATCCTAATAAATCTTTTCCAGAAGCAGGGAAGAAAAGAGCAAGGCTCACGCTGGGATTGATAAAACAGCGGCAGTCATTCATATTAGCCAAGATAAGGGGATGGTTAGTCATTTTTGTGCTTTGGACAACATTCAAGTTTTGTCTGTGTTCAGACATTATGGCCTGGTCTTGTTTTGATTCACACTAGTCACAGCATGGCCTTGTCTGTCATTAATTCTGTGATATTGTTTATGTTCAACAGAATGTGAAGGCCTAGCTCTGAGTGCCAGGCCAGATCCTGGATGTCGGGCTGTGTTTCTGATTCACTAGTAATAATTACACTTCTAAGCACTTATATATAAATTAATTCATTTATTCTTTCAAACAACCCTATGAGGTAGATACATTTTCCAGATTAAGTGCCTAGGAAGTGGTGGAGCCGAGATTCAGTCCCCGGTGGTCTGGCTCCAAAGGCTGTGCTCTAATCACTACAAGGCTCTGTTGGACAGGTAAACTCTCTGGGTTCCAATCCTGGCTCCCCCATTTCATTTCCTAGCCTCATGACTGTGGGCAACCTGCCTAACCTCTTTGAGCCTCAGTCTGCTCATATATAAAACAGGTCCAATACAGTTCTCCTGTACAGTTGTCCAGCACTAGCATAGAGCCTAGTACACAGAGCACTCAACTTTGTTGACGTGATTCTGGGGCTTAGTAGAGGTCCTGGAGACTCCTGCTGGCCTCCCCCCCGACCTTTCCCCACATCCCTCAGGCCACCTGGGGGCCCTACAGTGCACCCGCTGCCTCATCACCTTCGCCGACTCCAAGTTCCAGGAGCGTCACATGAAGCGGGAGCACCCAGCGGACTTCGTGGCCCAGAAGTTGCAGGGGGCCCTCTTCATCTGCTTCACCTGTGCCCGCTCCTTCCCCTCCTCCAAGGCCCTGATCGCCCACCAGCGCAGCCACGGTCCAGTTGCCAGGCCCGCCCTGCCAGCTGCACCCACCTCTGCCCAGCCCACCTTCCCTTGTCCTGACTGTGGCAAGACCTTTGGGCAGTCCGCTTCTCTGAGGCAACACCACCAGGTACATGAGGCCCGGGCCCTTTCTGGTCCCTTTGCGTGCACTGAGTGTGGTCAGGACTTTGCCCAGGAAACAGGGCTGCATCAACACTATATTCGGCATGCCCGGGGGGAGCTCTGAATGCAGCTTAAGCCCTCTCCATGGTGACAGGGGCTCTGTGGCTGGTGGGACCCTCATGATATGGGAAACAGGTCCCCTGGGGGCCTTGGAGGGATTTGCTTTCCTCCCCAGGACGGCAAAAGGGTCTTGATAAACAGGATCCAGAAGATTATCATTTAGAACTCAGTCTTTGGAGGATACATGGCCTTTAGGAAACAGTGAAATCAGACAATTGTGAGATCTGTTTTAAAACAAATGAGCAACAGGGAAAAATGACTAGTATCTCCCTCTTTCCCAATTTAATAACTAGCTACAGATTGTGTAATCACCTTTAATTCATCTGAGATGGATACCATGGACTGTAGGAGCAAATTGCCCTGGATCTGTGCCTTCATGGGGGCTCAGGGAAGGTGAAGTGTTGCTGGCCTGTAAAGCCAGTGCCACTGGTTGAGTTCCAAACCTGAAGCAACTTGGGCCTTTGTGGATGGGGCAGCAAAGTTGGGAGCTGGACCCCAAGTCAGGTAGAGGTTGCAATTTGAGTCCTTGTCTCTTCTCACCACCCCCATCAGCCTTCCCCACTCAAAGAGGGGCCACGGCATTGGATGGCACTAGCCCCCAGATAATTCATGCCCATTTAAATAATTTTGTGTACTACTCTAGTCATGGAATATTTTTTATACATGTAGGTGAGGTGGCATGAATAAGATAACAGAAATAGTATCTAAAAACAGAGAACATCCATATTAAAAGGTCTAAACAGGGAGCTCTGGCTTTTCAGCAGGAATTTCCAGAGAACGTAGAGGTGTAGAGATAGGGAGCTCAGGATAGAGTTAGCTGAGCCCAGTTGGGAAACTGGTTTGGTGTCAAACAGAGATACCTTCTGTTTTGTGTTTTATTTGGCCAGCATTGAGAGATTTCCCATTAAGATGCTATTTTCAGCTCTCTTGAAAGGCCCAACCCAGGGCTTACATTGTCAACAGGGACAGGGCAGAAGCTACAAACTGGAGCTGAGCAGTGCGTGTCGCCCTCAGACACGAGTCCCACCAGACCAGGGCCAGTTTTATTCCCTTATATTTCCTACATACAAGACTCAAACTCTATTTAATTGAGGGATGTTTTGAAAGCCCACAGGTGAAATGGATGTGGTACAGACTGAGAGCTGTCTCCCAATTTTTAGTTAGGCACATGGTAGCTAAATAGACTACATTTCCCAGATTCCCTTGCAGCTAGATGTGGCCATGTGACTGAGTTCTTGCTAAAGTCCTCGTTAGAATCCTCAAGCTTTCCTCCACCTTCCCAACCGGAATATGGACATGGTATCCAGCCATCTTGAACAATGAAGTTTACAAAAACACAACATGTGGGATGGCAGAGCAACAAGATAGCAGGAGCGAGATCTCTGGTCAACTTCATGAACAGAGCCACCACACCAGCCCACTTTCATACTGTTATGTAAGAGAAAAATAAACCTCTATCTTGTTTAAGCCACCATTATTTTGCGTTTCTGTCACATGTAGCAGAATTTGTAAGGCAGGGGTCTGCAAACTATGGCTGAATCTAGCCTGCTGCCTGGTTTTACAAATAGTTGTATTGGAACATAGTTATGCTCATTCATTTACATATTATCTGTGGCTGCTTTTGCATAGAACAGCAGATTTCAGTAGCTGCAACAGAGACCTTATGGCCCACAAAGCCTAAAACAGTTATCACTGGCCCCTTACAGCAGAAGTTTGTAGACCCCTGTCTCACAGACACACAGCCTTCTCTGGGTCTAGAAGCAAGATTCGCACCCTGAAAAATACCACTTCTAGAAGGCGTGTAGGTGTGTGTGTGTGTGTGTGTGTGTGTGTGTGTGTGTGTGTGTGTGTGTAAAACCAAGGTTAAAACCAGCCTAAGGATCTAATTCCACATGCTCTCCTGAGGTAGGCAGCAGCCTGCCCAAGTACACCCTGAGCTTCCTGTTCTTCTGTGTATACTTCCCTACATGTCAGAGATTCCCAAGACTTCAGAGAGCATCACTGGTAACTTCCAAATCTTTATCTCCAGCCCAAACTGCAGACATGAGACAAATGGAAACCTCAAACTTAAAATAGGTCAATATGATTCCTGCAGCCCCAACCTGCACCACAACTGCCATCATATTAGTATACTGTGCATTCTACTTTTAAATCCTTGAGTTTTTGCACCCCAGCTATAGCCCTAGTCTCCCAAATGCTGCCCTTGCTACCGCTACTGCCCCCCTCCAATCTCTCTATTACAGACTACAAATCAGCTCACATCACTCAATTAAAACCTTCTAATTACATCCCATAAATACCATACAAAGACCTTACCCAGGCCCACAAAACTTAATAATGACTGGGCCCCAGCCCACTAAGCAACTCAACTCCCTCACTGCTCATTTTTTTTCACTATACACCCACACATGCCAGGCTGGCTTCTGCCTCAGGGCCTTTACACTTTGTATTCCCTCTGAAGTGCTCTTACCCCAGAACTTTGCAAGGCTGCCTTCCTTCTCATTATTCAGGTCTCAACATGTGCAACTTCCTAGAAGTCCTCCTTAACCTGGTTGGCTAAAGGAGCACCTCCAACCCTCACCCTGATTTATTTCCTTTCTAGCACTCTTCAGCACCTAGAATTATCATTTTTGTTTATGTGATTATCATCTGTGCCCTTATACAGGAATCCAAACTCCTGAGGACAAGGAAGTATTTTGTCTCCCTCACTGCTACATTCCCAGCACCTAGGACAGTGCTTAGCATGGAGACTCAAAAAATATTCCTTGACTGTGACCGTTGTTTACATAGTGTCTCTCAGGCTAAGCCCATCCTTCCATACGGCTCTGTGATGCTTGGCTTTCTACACTTTCCCAGATTCCCTTGACAGCTGGCTTCCTTAAGTTCTACCCATGAGAGGTATGGGCAGAATGGAAGGAGGAAAGAGACTCACCTTGCTTTGGGATCCTGCTGAAACCCTCCAGCAGCAGCACGAGCTCCAGCATCTTTCTATATTCTCAGCACAAGGACACTGTGCCCCTCCTAAGGTTTAAGCACCTGCCATGTGGCACTTTGTCACTGGTCCCTACACCGGCACCAGCTGCACATGGCTTGTCCTCCAAGCTCCTACTGGGTTTTAGTAATCTCACTTCTCTTTTTGTATCTCAGTCAGTCCTAGAGTGGGAGTGGATTCTTGCACACACTAATTTCTGGGCTACCTTGTTTTTCCAAGTTTGCACTTTCAGCCTTCTAACACCTGTGTAATAATCATTCTCTGTATTAAATCAAATCGTCTCTTTGGAATACCTGGCTTGCTTTCCATAACCAGACTGGGCACTGACTGAATTATGCAAATGGCAGACCAGGTTTCCTGATTCCTAGCATCTCTCTTGATCCTTAGGAATATCTGCTGATGGATGGATGATTCTCTACGTAATGTGCTAAAATAAATCCCTGTCTTAACACTAAGGGTTGAGGATTCAGATCCCCATACTGTCCAGCTGCCAAAAAGAAATCCTTGTCTTATGACGGAAGAGGGGTTAGGCATGTCGCCCCAGGAAATGAAACCCATTATTACACTCATCAATGTGCAATGGTTTGTATGTATGTGTTCCTCCAATATTCCTATGTTGGGAACCTAGGACCCAATGTGATAGTAAAAGGGGTCTTCAAAGAGTTCATGGAAAGATAAAGATTCATATTATCTTTTGATTCTGTTTTTCCATGAACTTTTAAAGTACACTCGTATGAAGGGGTGGGGCCTTTAAGAGGTGATTAAGTCATAAGGACTCTATCCTCATGAATAGGATTAGTACCCTTATAAAATGGCCTGAAGGAACTTGCTAGCCTTTTTGCTCTTCCATCTCTTCCACCATGTGGAGACACAGCATTCATCCCTTTTTGCCCCCTTTCACTATAAGATGAAGCAAGAAGGCATCATCTTAGAAGCAGAGAGCAGGCCTCTCCAGACACCGAATCTGCTTGCCTTGATACTGGACTTCTCAGCCTCCAGAAATAAATTTCTGTTCTTTATAAATTACCCAGTCTCAGGTATTTTGTTACAGCAGCACAAATGGATTAAATCACCGTGTTGTTTTAACAAGTTGTGAATTTGTACATGGACAGTTCTGAGATTCTGTGATGCTAAGCTGTAGTGGTTATGAAAGTCTCAGTTCAAAGAGTGGATAAATATTAGGTTCTGAGATGAGAAGTGTGGGTTGTGAATAGTGCTTTGGTCTGAGATCCTCTAACAGGTGTCAAAAGTCCAAACATTCTTCTGTGCCAAGCAGGCAGAGCATGAGACGTCCAGATGTGAGACGGTAGGAAACATGGAGACTATACACACAAGAGTGATTGCCTCATTTATAAGGGTGACCCCTACTCAGCTCCGGCAAACTACTGCCCCATGGGATCGTGCAATCCAGATCTCACAATTTTTCAAGCCAGAAATCTCCATTTTTATGTAAAATTACTCACTTTTCAATGTTGGTAACCAATGTGATTTTTAGTTCTGTGGAGACCAAATACATTCCTGTAAGTTAGATGGTGGCTGTGATCTGTCAGACTGTCATTTCTGTTGTGTGGTTTAGTGGCTCAAAAGGTACACCCTGCATCCAGTTGTCTGGGTTCAAACCTGGACTCTGCTACTTACCGGCTGTGACCTCTGGTAGGTAACTCAACCTCTCTGTGCCCCTATTGTAGCAGTTGTAAAATGGTCATGAAAATAGCCCCATACATCTAAGGATTAACATGAGGACTCAGACTCAGAGAAAGCCAGTTGATGTAATGGCCTACATGGCCCAGATCTCCGCTCCTCTCTTAGGTCACCTCCTACCAGTCTTCCCCCTGCCATCCTCAGCTCTATCCTCATGGGCCCATATGCTCTTCCACAAACATCCCAAGCAGGCTCCCACCTCAGATCTTTTCACCTAATGTTCCCATAGCCCCATGGCTCATTCCTTCCCCTCCTCTAGGTCTCTGATGTCACTTCCTCAGTGAGGCATTCCTTGACCATTGTATTTAAAATCTCAAACTTCACACACACAAGCCTCCCATCCCCCTTCCTTTTTCTTCACAGCACTTATTACATTCTAACATTCTATACATTTTGTATATTAAATACCTAATTACTCTCTTCCCCATTATAATATAAACTCCACAAAGGCAGGAATTTTTGTTCAACGCATTTACCACTATATTCCCAGCTCCCAGAACAGTGCCTGCTGTCTCATAGGTGCTCAATAAATCATTGTTGAATGAATGAGTAAATAACAGTCCCTACCTCATAAAGATCCGATGCAATTGTCCATTTAAAGCACTCAGCCCAGGGCCTGGTCCGCTGTGAGCGCTGACTTAATGATGGCCTTTATGGTAATTCAGGTTCTATTCTTGAAGGTTCTTAGTTGCCAAGCTTCTATGAGTTAACACATGTAAAGCGCCTTAGAACAGGGCTTGGCAAACAGTAAATGCTCAGTAAATGGTAGCTATTATTATAATTAAGCTTCTATTTTCAAAGTAGGTTTGGTGCCAAGCTTCTGTGAATTAGTACCTCCCATCTCAGAGCAAAAGCTCAAGTTTCGACAAGGCTTTAATGAGCTGGCCCTCTGCTACCCTCTGACCTCATCCCAATAGCTCTGCCTCCCTCACTCCCTTCCAGCCACTCTGTCCTCCTTGACACACCCAGCATACTCCAGCTTCCTCCAACCTAGAACACTCTTCCTCACCAATCTGTGTGCACAGCTTGTACACTCCCTCCTTCAGGTCACTGTCACCTTTTTCCAGAGGACTACACTACTGCAAACCCCTATCAGAACTGATCTCCCTTCTCTGCTTTATTTTTCTCCATAGCACTTATAACCATCCTGCATATGCTATATCTTACTTGCTTGTTAATTGTCTCCACCGCAGCCCCTACCCACCCCTGTATAAGCTCCATGAGGACAAGGACTTTATCTTATCCACTGGTGTATTCAAAATGCTTAGTACACAGCAGGTACTCAAAAATATTTGTTTAATGAATTAATGGATCACAGTCCCTACCTCACAGAGTTATTCTAAGAACCTGATCTTATGCAAACCAAGTGCAGCATTTTGTAAGTATAGGGAAAATGGTAGCTATAATTACAATTAAGGTTCTATTTTTATAAGTTCCTAGATACACAACTTCTATGAGTCAATATGTATAAAGTCCTTGGACAGGCACTAGATACCTGGGAAGTGCTCAGAAAGCACAGCTATGATTATAATTAAAGTCCGCTCTGTAGAAGTTCATACGCAATGTGGCAGAGAGCACTAGCTGTCCTCCACAAACTGTTTTCTGGGCGCTTGTCTAGACTGCCTTTCCTAAGCTCCTTTGCAGTTAGCTGCAGCCATGTAACTCATTTCTCAGCAAGGGCACAGCAATGGAAGCCAGGCAGACCTCTGCAGGCTCCTTATCCTATTCTGTCAGAGGACCCAGGCCATTGCCACCCAGCCTTGACAACAGGCTTAACGGGTGGCCTGAGTCCCCAAATCACACACCCAGGAATATTATGCAAATGAGAAAAAATATGTTGTGTTTGAGGCTTTACATGAAGCGGTCTATGATGGAATATAAGCACTTAGTAAACATTAGTTATCTTGGCCACAACGATCCTGAAATTCCTACAGAAGCAGCCCAAGGGGATGGTGGGATAAATGTCCAGGTGCGTGTCTCTCTCTCTCTCTCACATGCATGCGTGCGCACACACACACACACAAACACCAAACACACGCTGGACAGACACACACAGAATTTGGCTTTTATTCTGACCTTCACACATCTACTGCTAAGACAACACAAATTGGCAGAACCCCATCTCCCATGACCACTGTGACCAACCCAATTTCCTCAGCCCCTTCCTCCCACCCCACCCCCCTTCTGCCAAGCTCCCTGGGTGGGGGGGGCTCTGCCTAAACCTCACCCCGAGCATGCAGCATGAAGTGCCCATGCAGCTCCCCGAGGTTGTCAAAGGAATCTTCACACTCTGTGCAGTGGTACGTGCCCTCCTCCTCATCTTCCTCCTCCTCCTCCCGCCCAGCTGGTGGGCCCTCCCCAGCCCGAGGTGGCTCCTCCTCTTCCTCCCTGAGGGCCCTGCCTTCAGGGGCTGGTGCTTCCTGGGGGGCTGTAGCAGGGCAGCAGAGCCGGCAAGGTGGGGTGCCCGGCGGGGCCTCCCCAAGGGGTGAGCGGCCACAAAGCTGGCAGGGCTGGGCTGGGGGGCCTGGGGGCTGGGCTGCACGGGGGGCCCGGCGGGATGGGCCACCCCGGCCGCCCCCCAGGCGCTGCTTCACCTTGTAGCCAGGGTCATATTCAGGATCATCGGTGGTCTCTTCTTCCTCCTCCTCCTCGTCTTCTTCCTCTTCAGAGTCTGGCTCTGAGAGAGTGTATTCAGAGTCAGATGAATGCTCAGGGCCTGTAGGGACACAGATGGGGACAGATAGTGGCCTCAGAGAACAGAGGGCTATGCCCAGCTCTCCCCTCCCTAAGCCCCATTCAAACTTGCCACAGTATGGAGAGGGTAGCGAGGGCAGAACCCTTCCCTTCCTCACAGATGAGTCCCCGTGGCATAGAACAGGGCCTGGCACACAGTAGATGCTCCATATCTATGTATCAAGCAAATGAATGTCTAACGAGAACTGCATTGGGGGAGAGAGTAAGGATAAAGCAGGAACAGTCAAAAAACAGTAACAACAATAATGACAGCATCCACTGCTATTTTTAAGAGCCCTGTTCTTATATATTAACTCACTGAATCCTAACAACAACCCTTTGAGGGAGGTACTTTAATTATCCACAACTGACGAATGGGGAAACAGAGTCACTTAGATGACTCACTTGCCTACAGCCACTCAGCCCTGACATGGAAAGCTAAATATGGGCGATGGCCTATACTACATCATTTTAGGGAGACAAACATTTGAACAGGTATTTAAGCAAATTAAAACACACATTCATAAGAGTGTACTTCAAAAAGTTCATAGAAAGATGCATATTCTATTCTTTCCACAAGCTTTTTGGTACCTGTGTCTGTACTTTGATATATGTCATCATATATATATAAGTGAATTAAAATATTTATAAGTGTGTATATTACTGTGATTTCATGAGGAAGGACATTCCTAGGACAAGTTTAGGTTTAAAAAAAGGAAAAGAGATTGAAAGTCAATGTTCAGGAAAGGGCAACATTAGTGGTCATTCCAGGGGGTGCACACAGCAACGGTTGGGGAGGGGGGTTCCCATGACAGCAGTGAGGGGAATGCCAACTTCTTCAGCCATGGTGGCAGAGGCCTGCGAAAAGCATCTCCTAGGACTAATAGCTTCACCCTGCATCCATCCGAGCTCTCACTTATTTCTCAGTTTCCTCCAGCAGCCCAGATAGATCCCATCACCACTAAGGCAGCCAGGGCAACCTGTCCTCTGCCCTCACTCACGTCATCACAATGGCCACAAGGCCCTCCAGTGCCCCTCTGACCTCATCTCCGACCTCACTAGCCACACTGGGCTCCTCATCATCCCTCATCACCAGGCATGCACCCACCTCAGGGCCTTTACCCACCCTTTCTGCAGATGGACTAAGCTCATTCCCTCCCATCCTCCATGTCTCTGCTCAAGTGTCACCGTCTCAGTGACACCATGGCCACCCTATCTAACCAGCAATCCCTCCCCAGCACTCCCTATGCCCCTCACTCTGCTTTACTTCTCTCTCATCTTCTGACTCACTGTATACAACATTTACTTGTGTGTTTGTCTGTCCCCAAAAGCAGGAACTCTGGTTCACTGTCATGTCCCCAGCACCTAAAACACAGCACCTAGAACATTTTCTTTGTGCCTGCATATTTGTGGAATGGATATCTTTGCATTCAATTTGACAAACCTTTTCTGAGGCCTTCACATGTGCTGTTCCCTCTGCTGGGAATGTCCTGCCCTATTTTCCCTAGTTTTTTCCATCATCCTTTGGGATCGAGTAGGAGGCTTCCTTCTTTGGTGAGGCCATCCCAGACCTCCTCATCCCAGGCAGCCAGTCACTTTTTCTACTGTCCTCCCACTGTCCCAGTCCCAAACCGCCATGGCTGAGGCCATCTGTGTCCAGGTTCTTTCCCCACCAGACCAGAGGACAGGCCTAGTCTGATTCATTGCTGGGTCTCTGGCATCACGAGCCCAGAGTGGGTTATAAGTATTTGCTGAGCGTCCCTCCCGGCAGCTTTCTGTCTCATTAGTTCCCGCCCCTGTCCTGCAGTCTCCTTGCCATTTAACAAACATTTCCTGAGGCCTTGGCATGGGCTGGTCCTTCTGTGACCTTCGGGACCCAGCACAGTTTCCATCCTCTATGAAGCCGCCACCATGACACCCCAGGCTCCCAGTCAGGGGTCTCTCCCCAACTTTTCTGCCTTGGTACCTCCTGCCCCAGCATCTCCCCATCACTGTCCTAGAGGTTGTGGCCATCTGGGCCCAGAATGTCTCCCCCATCAAACTAAGACTACTCAAGGGCAGGTCTGATTTCGGGATCCCCAACACTGCCCAGGAGAGGACAAGTGGGTCAACAGATGACAGTGCTCTCAAGGCCCTGATCTCCCTCCAGACCTCTGCCTCTGATCTCCTCTCACCTGGGGTGACCCTTTCCTTCTCTACTGGCAAACTCCTGTTCCTTTTTAACACCCAGCTCATATGTCACCTCCTCTGTGAAGTATTCCTTGTCTCCCCAGGTGGTCAGTGTCTCTTTTGTCTGGACTCCCCCTGCCCCGGCACTGCCCTCCATAACGCCCTCCATCACACCCTGACCACCCTTGGCAGTGACCATCTCTGGGTCTAGAGACTGGAGAATCCTCACAGGACCTGGATCTGACCCATCTCTGTGTCCCCAGCAATGCTGAACATGAGTCAGCCTCAGGAGACATTTGCTGAATGGCTGCGAAACAGAGCAAACATCTCCAGCCTTAGGCCAAGGCCCCTCCCCTCTCTCCTCTCACCTCTGACTTGACACCACCCACTGTCCAGGTTCTTCAATGCCCACTATGACTTCATGCAGTTGGCCTGTGACAGGCAATCAGGTTGTCGTCCATGGCTACCAGGTCTTTCCTGTCCACCGTGACTTCCAGGACCACAAGCCCTTTTGCACCCACCATGCCTTCTCCACCTAAGAGATCTTCAAAGCCCAGCATGTCTCCGGCATCCACTGGACCTTCCGTGCCCACTGCAGCTTCCACACCTCCTGCCTCCTTCAAGACCAAATCGGCAGTACCCAACAGGTTGTCAGTGCCCACCAAGCCATCAACATCCCCCAACTTGGTCATGAGCCCAAGCAGTTCCAAGTCCACCAAATCAACAAGTACAAAGAGAGCCCCTTCTAAGCCACCCAGCAGCAGGTCCCGAGTCCACAGCAAAGTGAGAACACCAAGAAGGGTAAGCACCGACACCAGGGCCAGCACCGACTCCAGGGCAAGCAAAGCCAGCAAGGCCAGCGGTGTGAGACACCACCAGCAGAGGAGCACACAAAGCCGGGGCAGAACTCCTGGTAGAAGAGGAAGCCGCAGCTCCAAGAGGTCACCCAGCAGGGCCAGCACTTCCAGCAGGATGAAAACTCATGGTGCCAGACCAGGCATGGCCAACAGGGTGAGAACCCCTACTTCCCAGCAAAAACAGAGTCGGGGTAAGAGTTCCAGCCAGCGTAGAACCAACAACCAGGAAAGGAGTGACAGCCAGCCTAGAAGTATGAGCAGGGAGAAGAGTTACAGCCCACCAGGAGCCTCGGGTATGGAAAGGAGTTCCAAGCTGGCTATAACCCCAAGCAGGGCAAAGAGTCACAGCCCAACTAGAACTCCCTTCAAGGAGAAGAGTTACAGTCAGTCTCCATCATCACTGAGGAGGGTGAAGAGTTACAGTCAGATGATCACCCCCAGTAGAGAACAGAGTTACAGTCCAACTGAAATGCCAAGCAGGGTCAAGAGTTATAAGCTGGCTAGCACCCCCAGCAGGACCCAAAGTCACAGCTGGTCTAGCACACCCAGTAGGACCCGAAGTTGCAGCTGGTCTAGCAGCCCCAGCGGGACCCAAAGTGACACCTCGTCTAAAATCCCCAGAAGGGGAAGAAGTCGCAGTCGAAAGAGGACTTACAGTAGGGTGAGAAGTCCCAGTTGGAAGAGAAACCATAGTAGGGCAAGAAGTCGCACCCCGAAGGGAACTCCCAGCCAGATGAGAAGACATAGCCAGTCTAGAATCCACAGCAAGAGAAAAAGTCAAAACCAATCTAGAACCCCCAGAAGGGAAAGAAGTCACAACTGGTCTAGATCCCCCAGCAAAGAAAAAAGTCACAGCCAGTCTAGAAGCCCTAGCAAGGAAATAGATCATAGCCGATCTAGAACATCCAGCAAGGAGAGAGGTCATAGACGATCTAGAACCACCAGTAAGAAGAATGATCACAGCCGATTTGAAACCCTCAGCAGAGAGAGAGATCACAGTCAGCAATCTAGAATCCCCAGCAAGGAGAGAGACTGCAGCCAATCTGGAACTCCCAGTAAGGAGAGAAATTACAGCCGATCTGGAACCCCCAGCAAGGAGAGAGGGAACAGCCAATCTAGAACCCCCAGCAAGGAGAGAGATCCCAGTCAATCTACAATCCCCAGAAGTCTCAGTTGGAAGAGTTCACCTAGCAGGACAAGGAATTCCAGTCAGAATAGAACCCCTAGCAAGACAAGGAGCCACTCTCTATCACCATTTTCCAGAGGAGCCCAAACGCTGAGCCAGGAGGATAGTCAAGCCACCTCAAAGGCTCCCTCACCTGGGGAAAGGTCTTCATCGTCTTCTTCCAAACTGGCGTAGCCCCCAGTCTCAGCTGGCTCACGGGTCTCTGTCATGGCTGGGGGAGGGGACAGGAGACGAGCAGAGCAGCAGCTGAGCAGTGTCCCTCCCCAGCCACACCTCCAGCCACAAGTTCTTCTCTAACACAGGATGTTGGCAGGTACAGAGGGATGCTGAACAAGGGAAAGAAAAGGCCTGTGATGACTCAATAAATTTTTACATAGCACCTGTCCCCACCCCAAGCCCAACTGTGTGCTCAGTGCTGAGGAGGAGGTAAAAATGGCCCCACCTTTTGTCCCTGACTGCCTACTGGGCACTGACTGCAGGACCTGACCCTCTGTAGGACTTTAATTTCCACATCTAAGCAATAAGACTGCTGTGGTTCTTATTCAATGGGGTAGGGAGAGGTGACATTCCAAACATTTAACAGTAGGTACTTGCATGGTTACCAGTCAGAACCAAGAGTAGAGCAGGAGCCTATGTGAGTCATTAACCCTTTAGCTGCTGAACTGTGTGGAAGTTCAGGGCTGGGGAGGGTCCAATGTGACAGTGAGGAATAGGGAGTACTTGGTATAGCAGTGATATACCAACCAGTCTGGAAGTATTTCAATATTTAAACAAATGGCAAGGCTGCAGCTGTTTGTGAATGTCAGCCTTAGTTTTTTGGTTTTTTAATTTCATCTTTTATATTTTAATCTTTTTCTCTCTCCCTGTCAGCCTTAGCTCTATATCAATCGGCAAGACAGTGACTGGGTTTGAATCCTAAATATCACTATCTAGCTGTAAAGCTACAAGGAAAGGACCTAACTTCTCTAGCCTGTTTCATTCTCTATAGGAAAGGGGCTTCCATGCCTTAACTCATGTTCTCCTCATAAACCATGTTGAGAGATTACCTCCTTATTGCAAATGAGGAAACAGGCACAGAGAGGCTAACGAGTAGCCCAAGGTCACACCATTTGGTAGGTGGCTGAACCAAGATTTGAAGCCATGTCATCCTACCTCTCATAAAATCTCTCAGCTCACAAGATTTTTTGAAGATTCAGTAGGCTCATTCATATAAATTGCTGTTATATGGCAAGTATTCCAATAAACAGTGGCTGTTACTACTCCTACCCCAACTCTCTGTAAACTTCAGCCATTCCAGACTTTTCACCTTTCCCTGTGCCTTTTCACCTTTTTCACCTTTCTCAGGCCTTTTCACATTTGTGGGTCTTAGTAGACACTGCTTTTGCTGTCTAGAGAGTGCCCTCCTTCCCCCTTGTCTGCCTGGAGAACTCTTTTTCACCTTTCAAAGCCCACCACAAACATTAAGAACCTCTATACTTCTTCCCAGCCCAAATATTACCTCTGCCTTTCCTAGTAAGGCTTCCTTCATGCCTTTGTCTCTTTCTTCAGGAAGAGACCACCCCCCACACACACACACCCACACCCACCCACACACACCTTTTGTCTCCCACTGCACTCCCTGACAGTAGAGAGCCTTGCAGGGGCAGTTAGTGAAGAGGCCAGCCGTAGCTCTTATATGCCAAGGCCTATGCTGGGCACTGGGGATACAGAGGTGAAAAATACCCGGTCCCTTCAAAGCCTGGATGTCAAGTTTAATGCTGGGCACTAAAGAGGGAAAGATTCAGATTGAAGCCTGGAAGAGGCTGGACTATGGGGAGGGCTGGCATCATTGGCAAGGGAACTTCCTAAAGAAGGCACCTGGATCTGGGCTTTTAAGGACACAAAGAATTGATAACTGGCAGAAGAGAGTTCTCATGACACCCTATTGCCTGTAGGGGCCCATCTAAGTTGAAACTTCTACTTTATACCAGGATAAGATTGCCAGATTTAGCAAATAAAAACAGAGGACACCCAGTTAAATTTCAACTCCAGATAAACAACAAATAATTACTTGATACATGTGTATTCCATGCAATATTGGCCAGGAACTTTTCTAAGAGATTTGTTGTCTGAAATTCAAATTTAACTAGGCGTTCTGTATTTTATCTGGCAACCATACACCAGAGACAATCAGGACTTCCCATGTGGCTACCAGGAGACAATGTCCACCAGCCTAAACCCTTTCCCAAGTCCACATCACACAAGGCCCCTTCCAGAATATTCCAGACATCACGTAGAAGCATCCCTTGGTGCATAAGTCCCACTCCCACAATGCCTATGGCGGCCACACTGGCTCCCATGATCTCAGAAGGGCATAAATGAAGCTCCCTCATTATAATCGGGCAAATACAGTGCCGGAGACCTCACAATGCCCTGAGCCTACAGCAACCAACTCCCATGATGCCCCGCGTGAGGACAATAGGCACGCGTTCCCACAATGCTAGGGCAAGACCAGAACAGAACCTTATGCAAGATAATAAGGACCAGTTCCCACAATGCCCTACGGCAATTCTTCCCAGCATGCCTCGGGCCTATAATGACCACCTTCTAAGAAGCCCTGCGTCGAAGCATTCCAAGCTTTCAGGATGTGTTGTGAAAGGTGTGCGTCAAAAGGGACCAGTTCCCCACAAGGAGGTAGAATAATCCTTCCCAGAATGCACCAGGCCTGTAACGACTAGCCGACCGACTCCCACAATGCCTTAAGGCGGGACGTTTTCCCCAGGGCGGTGCGGAGGGGCGTGGGGGTAGAAAAAGGAGCCTGGTCTCGCCCTCAGGCCACCTAAGGCCCAAACCGCTGCCGGCTCCCCGGTGACCGGAGCGGTCACTCCCATCATGCAGCGAGCCCATAGCGCCCGCTTCCCGGCATGCCCCGCGCAGCCCTGCCCCGGACACTCACCGGCGCTGGCGGAGCGCGTTCCGGCTCGGCGCTGGCGGCTGCACTCCTGGGCCCTGCGCCTGCGCTGCAAGTAGGGCAGGAGGGAGCGAAAGGGGGTGAAGAGCCTAGGGCGCTTGCGCAGCGAGATGGACCGTTCCTGTCGCTCTGTGGGAAGGGGGGCTAGTCGAGTCGGACCACCGACGAGAACCGCGCAGGGGTTGCCGTGCTCTGCCCCTCGCTGGCCGGGTTTACTTGGTACAATCCGCGTCCTGACGGAACGAGAAGCTGCAGGGCTCGCGCGTGCGTGTGCAGGGCAGGAACGCACCTTATAAATGGGATGCGCTGGGGGTGGGGGGCGCCAATTCGGCCTGGATCGTGGACTGGTGGCCTGCTTATTTGCATAACATTAGCGCGGGACAATGGAGGGCCTCCTACACTGGAAGTGGTGATTTTCATATTCCTCGGAGAGGCCGTACTCCTGAACGCATTGATTAGCATATGTGGGGAGCCTGAGCAAAGCGCATGCGCACAGAGACTGCAGACTAGCGCGAAGTTGGTAACCTTGTCTTGGTCGGGGATCAGATTGCATCCGAGAGAGGGCACAAGGGTCAGGACACCTACCAACTCTCCCAGCCCTACACCAGGATAAATATTTATTGATCTAATATATCAAGCCCTGTGCTGGAGCACAATATGGTTCCTACAGTGAACAAGACAGGCCCCGACACTATCCTCATGGTGCCCTAGTCAAAGATCTACACCGATTTAGACAACTACAGCCCAGAAGGTCTGACTTTGAATGGGTGGAGCATAGAAGGTCGTGGGAGCCAGAAGAGGTGCCTGCCAGAGTCTGGGGTTCTGGAAAGGCTTCCAGGAGGTGGTAATCTTTAAGCCAGGTATGAATGGGAACCAACTAGAATGAGAGTCTTTCTGGCCCAAGAAACAGCAAAGACAAATGCCTAGAGGCAAGAAAAAAAATGCGTGGTTTGAGGAAGCGCAAGCAATTTAGTATGTCTGGAACACAGAATTGGAGAGGCGAAAGGCTTTATGCTCAGTATAACGGGATATTCCCTCTTCCTGGAAGAAGTGGCTTTGTCACATTCCAGCTTAAAACTCTTCAAGGGGTCCCATTAGACTTAGCCAAAAATCCAAACTCTTTATCATGGCCTCAGGGACTATATTCCTGGTCTGGCCCTGCTTATTTTTATGACCTCACCCACCTCTCCTCTTTATCCACTCCTGTCTAGGTCTGCTCTGCCTCAAACACTCCAATCTCTTTTACCAGCTCAAGCCTTTACCCTTTGCCTGAAAATGCTTTTCTCTGTGATCTTGTAAGAGCTGCTCTTGGGTTCATCATTTGTATCTTGGCATAGATGTCAATCTAAGAGGCTTTCATTGATCTTTCTGTGTGGGGTTATGGATAAATCAAGATTAACCATGAGTTGGTGGTTGTTGAAATTGGGGTGAAGAGTACATGAAACTTCATTGTCCTGTTCTATCTACCCTGATATGAACGAATGAGGGGCCTAGGATGTCAGACTAAAACGTTGTTAAGTAAAGAATTAGAGGAGGCCATTGTTTTGGTACTGTTCCCCTTACCCTGCATTTCACCTTAATAGTCCTTATCATAATCGAAATTAAGTTTCTTTGCTTCCTTGCTTATAGTCTTCATGAAGGTAAGAATGGAGTCGCCCTTTTTCACTTTGGGTCCCCTGTGCCTAGAGCAGGATCAAATTCAGATTAGTTTTAAAGTGTCTGTAACACCTAATATTTGCCTGTTTTATTCCCCATGGACTCTCCAGAACTTTGAGCAGCACCTGGTACATTATAAGAGGTTATTTTTTAACCTAAGGTTAGAATAATACATCTAAAATTTAGATGAATAAATGAGGAGGCTAGCATGCCAAACTAAAATTAGATCAGCCTGAAGAATATGAGAAAAAAAAAAATTAGAGGAGGCCATTGTTTTGGACTAAGCTCCTGCAATAGACCCCAACAAACCAGACTAAAAATCAAAATGGAGTAATCTTGCTAAAGATCCCTGCTACCAAACTCAAACTAAGTTATCTGACATTCTGAGAAACCAGGAGAGACAACCAGTTTCCCAAAGAGGCCAGTTTCAATCTTCAATCAGCATGATAATGAAGATCCCTCTCCTTTCATTCTTACACAAAAGTAGCCTGAAGTAACCTGATGTTAACTAATCTTTTTCTACTGTTGTCTTCCTGTTTCCACAATTTACAAGAAAATTAACTAATGTGCTGTTTGCTTCTGCTTTCTTCATGCCCTTCTTTGTCTATAAAGCCAGGCTCTTCTGCTCCACTCATTGGAACACTTTTTCTATTTTATGGAATAAAATGTTGCCCAATTCTAGAATCGCAGTAAAGCCAATTGAGATCTTTAAACTAAATTCCTTGTAATTTTGTCCTCTGACAGATCTTTGACTTAATCTGGAGGTGATGGAGAGCTAGGGAAAGGTTTTGAGCAGGGCAAGAACAGGATGAGATGAGAGTAATTGAAAGTTCTCTTGGAGACTAATGTCAGGGGTGGGGGGAAGCCAGGGTAAGGGTGCTGGCCATGGGAATGGAGGAGCTCAGTAGCTACCAAAGAGACAAGACTTGGTGACTATTTGGCTGAAGAAGTGGCCAGGAAAAATACTCAGCTACCTTGGGAAAGTGGAGGTACCGTAGGTGAGGTCAAGACCCTCTCCTGGCTTATACTCTCCACCAGCAACCTTCACACTTCCCTCCCTCCCCCTCAGTTCCCCTCCCAATGGTGCAGCCCTGGCAGAGGGACAGACACACAGCCACCCCAAACACTTGTTCTCTCCTCAGTTTAATGATGGTTAGTGGGATTGCCAAACCCTCTCCCCATTCCCCTCCCCGCCCCGTACAAAATGTGTTTTGTTTTGTTTTTTTTTAACAAGAAAAAGGGGGCAAAAGCCAGGAATGGGGGAGGTGGGTGCAATCTGATATTTTCATACAGATTTTTGATTTTTTTAATATATTATATATAAAACCATAGAGAACACGTATCCCCCCAGACTCCTTTCCCCCTCCTCGGGGGGCCTGGAGGAGAGATGGGAAAGGCCCCCCCAGGAGTGGGTGGACAGAGAGACAAATATGGGTGGGACAGACGTGAGGGGAGGAGGTGGAGGAAAGGGGTGCCCAGTAAGCTGGGGAAGGGGATTGGAGAAAAGGGTTGGGGCTGTCTCCCTCACTGACCCGATCAAAGTGTGTGTTATGACACAAAGACACAGAATCCCTGTTTCCATGCCCTCCCCCCACCCGTACCCCCACCGTGCAAACATGGCTTTGCAAAGAGGTGCCCAGAGCTCTGTGGAACTCTTACAATGGCTGGCATGGGGTCTGGAACCCCCAAAGAAATCTGTTTCCCTTCCCTGCCCACCCCGCCCTTCCTAGAATCTGACTCCCTCCCCACAAGACCTGGTTCTGTAGCCTAGGGGCCCTGGCCTTCCCCCAGTCATCTTCACCCAACCCAATCCCTACCGCCCTCCCTGGACTTGGGGGGTCTGGACCTTTGGCCTCTGCCCCCTGGGGGACCTAGACCTCTGAGCCCTCATTTCTGGCCCTTGCAGAGATCCAGGTATCCAACAGCCCCAATCCCTGCCCAAGCGTCTGAGGTGTTAGTGGTGGGGGGAGAAGCCCACCATCCCAGACTCTGGTAAATGTCTTTGCTGGTTCCTTGCAGCTGGCAGTGGGGAGGACCCCAGCCCAGGCCCAGGCCTGGGATGGGGGTGGGGTCAGATGAAGAATTCTTCTTTCCTCTTGTGTCCATCGCTGCCATTGAGGAAGGCTTCTCTTGCTTCTCCCTGCTCATCCAAACCACTGGCCTCGTGGGTCAGATAGGAGCCTGAGGGGGTGACAGACCCCCGGGCAGAGGGGACATTTATATGTGGACCCAGGAATTGGACAGAAATATATGAGAAGAGGATAAACAGACAAGACAAATACCAGACGAAAGAAGAGGGAGAAATGGAACACACAGGGAGAGGGAGTCAAGTCCAGAGAATAGCAAAAACAGTGGCAGAGAAAGAGGTAAAAGCAGAATTAGGAAGATTCCAAAAGTTCACGGGAAGATCCGCCCTTTCCCCTTCTCTTGGTGGCATCCCCTTGCTCTGTTCTCAACGAATCCAGCAATTAGGAAGATAAGTTGTTTTATTAAAATCCATGGCGTTAATTCGTCCTCATCCCTTTATCATTAATTCAGTTTCATCACTTTTAGAGTGCTAGGAGTAAAGCTCCCCACTTTGGAATTTTGACCTCAGATCCCGCTGGATTTCGAATCCTGGGTCTAGGCTCCGTCCCTTCATTATCCTGGGTCTGTGCCTACACTTTGCCTAACCTGGGCTCTAGGCCCCGCCCTTTTCCAGATCCCATAACCAACCACACCCCTAGCTGAATTCAGGCCCCGCCCCCACTCACCCTTCTGCCGTACAGAGCACCAGACCATGCCCACTAGCACACATATGATCAGAAACACCAGCAGCGCCAGGATGCCGCCCACAATGGCGTAGGGAACCGACGTCTGAGCCTCTACCACCGCACCGGGGTCTGCCAGAGGGACAGGGCGCAGGGCCAGTCATCAGAGGATGGTCCCAATTCAGCCCCATCGCTGCCAAATTCTTAAGCCAGTCAGCACACCACATCTAACCACACCCTTTTACGTGCCACACCCCTCAGAATTACTGCCACCTGTAGTCCTTTCTCATGGCTCCACTCTTTGCCGATGCTCCACTTCCTCAAGAAACGCTTGTTTGTTTGTACAGTGCCTGACCCTGTCACTGAATTTTTGCTAAAAAAAACTCCCTCCTCTCCCTCACCCCCCTCCCCCAGAAGACAGAAACAGCACGTCGCTTTTCTTTTTTTGGCTGGCCAGTCCTTTTCTTTTGACTCAGTCCCCCCGCACCCCCGAAGAAACGGAGTTACAGACCAGGTCCAAGTCCCTTCCCACCTTGTCCAAAACGTTCCAGATATTTAAAGTGCTGGACTAGGGCCCAACCACTTCCAAAATTCCTGCCCCACCGTAATGAGCTAAACAGAAAGCACATTAAGTGCTAGGGGCCATTCCAACCGCTTTACATATTTAGTTCATATAATCTTCACAACCCTGTGAGGTAGGAGCTTATTCCATTTTACCGATGAGGAAACTAAGGCGCAGATAGATTAAGTTCACTGCAACAGGAGGCGGCAGAGCCGAATTTGAACCCAGCGGGATAGTCTGGCCCCAGAACTATATGAAGTCTGTTGGCTCTTGACCTCCCGAATATCTCTTTGCCCAAGTCCTGTCCCAAACGCCCCGCGCCTGCCCTGAGCCCCGCCCCACACCTGCTGCAGCCTGCCCTCACCGTAGACCACGAGCACATAGAGCGCCCTCGCGTGGCCGTGCTTGTTCGACGCCTCGCAAGTGTAGGTGCCATTATCCGCTGATACCAGGCCCGGCAGCGTGAGAGTCTCCCCCATCGCCTCGGCCCTCTCCGGCAGAGACTCATTCCCGCGGTTCCAGCGGATCTGATTTGGCCTGGGCGGGGGTAAAATATAGTGAGAGTTAGGAACCCAGGTGCCAGCAACCATCCTGACCTCTCAAGAATCTAGACATGCAGCTCTCATCCCGCAGGGACCTCCAAAGAAGAGGCTCCCTACTATCCCTTTCCTTCCTAGAAAACCAACAGTCCCGGAACCAGCTTCCACCCATCACCAGGGTCTCAGGAATCCTAGTCCTCCCAGACCCTTCCACCCTTAGAATCCAGGAGTCTGGGACCCCACACCCCTCCTCCCTCAGAACCCAGAAGTCGGGTCCCAGACTCCTGTTCGCCCAGGCCCCTCCTTTCTGAGACTCAGGTATCCAGGTGACCAGCCCTCTTTTCCTGAGGATCCAGGAGTCTTGGGCCCCAGAGCTCACCTGGGGTTCCCTGTGATAGCACACGTCAGCACCAGCGTGTCGCCCTCTCTCACTACAGCTTGGGAGGCATGGATCCTGGCCGTGGGGGAGTCTGAGCAGAAGTAAGACGACAGAGTGGTTTCCAGGTCATCCGGGTGATCACGCGAGGCTAGGGACCCTCCCAGGGACGGGCGGCTGGCGTTGGGACTCCCAGGGTCCTGGCCCGCCGGGCACTTACACTGCACGTCCAGCACGTACTGCGTCTGCTTGCTGTGTCCGGAGGGCAACGCCTGGTTCTGCGCCTCGCAGATGACGATACCGCCGTCGTCTTTGCGGTCCACACGAAACCGCACTGTGCTCGCCACGCTCCAGACCTTGCCATTTTCCTGCGCGCTGCTCACTCCTGCCACGCCCCGCCCGGACACCATCAGGCTGATTCCGACCCCGCCCATCTTCCCCAGCCAATCCTCAAACAAGCTATTTGCTAAGCCCCGCCCCTTACCCACATGCCTTGCTTCTTGTCCTCCAAACCACGCCCCTCCCCAAACCGAGCCTCTTCCCGCAACCGTAGCCTCTTCCCAAAGCTTCTCCCTCTTTCACTCCCACGCCTTCTCATCTATCGTTTCAACCAATAGCTACACATTTTATTTTATTTTTTCGGCAGCTGGCCGGTAGATGGATCCGAACCCTTGAGCCTGAGTGTTATCAGCACCACGCTCTCACCAACTCAGCTCACCCGCCAGCCCTAACAGCAACATCCTGAAAGGCTAGTGTCGGTCAGAACCTCCGCACTCTTCTTGCACAAGCCCCGCCCACATACAAAACAGCCTCTTTCCTAAGCCCCGCCTCCGGGAGCCCCGCCTCCTCTCAAGCCCCCCCCCC
>NW_007726758.1:243818-254617 GCF_000696425.1 Galeopterus variegatus
CCCCCCCCGCCCCATTAGCGTCCAGTCAGGGGTACCTTTCAGCTCCTTGCGGTCCCGGTACCAGCGCAGGGTGGCGGCCGGGCGGGACCGCGGAACAAGGCAGCTGAGCTCCACTTCACCGCCCTCCACCGCCTGCTCCCGGACCTCCACCACGGGATTCTCCGGGGCCACTGCCTCAGGGAGAAGGGGGTTAAGACGGTTAAGGAAGGCGCCAAGGTGGGCTCAAAGCGACCAGGATGCGGGATCCCAGGGACTAAAGGGAGCCAGGGTCCCAGGTGGCAGGGTTCAAAGAGGCCAGAGGTCAGGAAGGCCTGCCATATTTACGGGAACCAGATGTCCCGGGGGTTAAAAACAGCCAGGGTCAGAAGTCTGAGGATAAGAGAGAAGCGGAGTCTGAGAAAGGACGAGGAGGTAAGTCTGGGGAGGGGGAGGCCATTAACCTAGCACAGTCAGCGTGGCAATCTGGTGGTGGGTATCCTCGGTGTAAAGCTGGCAGAAGTAGCCCCCCTCATCCTCCAGGCGGGCATCTGAGAGCCGGATCCTCACCCGTCGAGGGGAGAACTCTTCAAGCTGGAAACGTTCGTCCTTCAGGGCTAAAGACAGTGAAAGCGAAGGAGTGAATTTGGGGAGTCCTGGTTTCCAGTCCCACCCTTCCTCCAGGAGCTTAGAGTTCAGTCCTCTACCTTTTTTCTCTAGCCATACCTATGTGTCAGAGGTGTGCAACTATGGGGATACTTCAAAAAGTTCATGGAAAGATCCGTATTATATTTTAATTTTATTTTTCCACAAACCTTTTCAAGTACCTTCCTATTTACTCCCTTCAGGACCCAGAATTTTCAAGCCCTCCTGCCTGCAGGATCAGGAGTCCAGGCCCCAGCCCATTCCTCCCTCAGAACCAGGAGTCCAGACCCTCTGTTGTGTCCTCGTTCAGGACACAGGAGTACAGGCCCCAGCATTATCCTCCTTTGAGACTCAGGATTTTGATCCCCCGTACTCACCACGGGTGCCATTGAAGAAGAGGGTCTGCCGGGCTGGGTTCTGGATGACAACTATGGACCCATCATACTGGTGTAGACGGCAGGTGATCTCAGCTACCCCACCCTCAGCCACTGTCACGTTCTCTGTCTGTACTTCCTGTCCTGCACCTGGACCAGTAGACAGAGAGACAAGATAAGAGACCCATTGAGGGTTGCAATTCAATTTTTTCTTTTTCCTTCTTTTCCTCTCACATCCAAACCTCCAATCCCTCTTCTCCTCTCATTCAGTTCATTGCACACAACATTTCCTGCAGCTAGAGTCTAGGACATGGAGAAAATCTGCTCCCTACTCCACAAGAGCTACAGTCAAGATCCAGTGGTATATCCTGTAATGGGGCAGCACAAGACACATTAGGAGCCTAGAGGAAAGGGAGATGGGTGGTCAGAGAAGGTTCTGAAAGAAAGCTCCATTGGATCTAAATCTTACAGTGAGCAAGAGTTCACCAGGAGTGGGAGACTACTGTGTGTTCTCCAAACCCCATCTTTCACACCTGGTCACATATTGTACCTTGTCTGCAAAGATGGCCATAATATTCTTCCTGTTCCTGGACATGCCCTTTGCAAGTTGACTTTGCTACTCCTCCCATTGGAAAGGAATTCTGCCCCCCTCCAATCTGGGTAGGCCTGTGACTTACTTTGACCAATAGAATTTGCTAGAAGTCATATTGTATGAGTTCCAGAGGCTAGGCCTGAAGAGGCCTTGCAGCTTCTACTTGTGCCCTCTGCTACCCTAAGACTGTTGGGTGAAGATGTCCAGTCTAGCCTCTTTGAGGATGAGACCACATGGCGAGGAAAGCCCAGTACTAGTGCCAGGTGTGTGAGTGAGGCCATCTCACTCCAACCACAGTAGCACTACCAGATGACACAGCCACACAAATAACGTTGAGACCAAGATAAGATCTGCCCATCTGATCCAGCCCAAATTGCTGACCCCCAGAGTGGTGAACAAATAATTATTTTAAGCCACCAAGTTTTGGGTTGTCTGTTCCACTGCTAAAGTTAACTTATAGAAAACACAACTAGGGGCTGGCCCAGTGGCGCACTGGATAAGTGTGCCACTTGGGAAGCGCGGCGGCGCTCCCGCCCGAGGGTTCGGATCCCACATACAGACCGGTTCCCGCTCACTGGCTGAGCGAGGCGCAGGAGCAACACCGAGGGTTGCAATCCCGTTGCCGGTCCCCGGTCCGGTACGGGGTCAACACTGAGGGTTGCGATCCGTTGCCAGACACGGAAAAAGACAAAAAGACAAAAAAAAAAAAAAAAAGAAAAAGAAAACACAACTAGGCTACATTTCCCAGCATTCTTTGTAGATAGGTGGGGCCGTGTGAGGGATTTCTGGCCAATGACATATAGGTGGAAGAGATAAATTCCTCTACCAGTCTGGCTCATCTCCTTCAAAATCCTTCATTCTGGGGGCCGGCCCGTGGCTCACTTGGGAGAGTGTAGTGCTGATAACACCAAGGCTGCGGGTTCAGATCCCTATATAGGGATGACCAGTTAGGTCACTTGGGAGAGCGTGGCGCTGACAACACCAAGTCAAGGGTTAAGATCCCCTTACTGGTCATCTTAAAAAAAAAAAAAAAAGCCTTCATTATGGCTGAATGGAGAGGACTCCAAGGAGCCTAGAGGAGGGCAGGATCACAAGCTGGAAGGAGCCCAGATCCCTGACTGACTGTCCCCATGATCTGGCTGTACAAGACTGTGACATGAGTGAGAAATACATGTAAGCTTTTCAGTTAAGCCATTGATATTTCGGGGCTGTTTGCTAACGTAGTTAACCTACTCTGATTAATTCATCACAGGAACAGGTAGAGAATTAGAAAGGGGGTGTTTCTAGCACCAGTAGAGGAAACAGCCTAGAGAAAAACTGAAAGCCGAGACTAATCATCATCAGCATCACCATCATTGTCATTGTCATCCTCAAAATAACAATAACCACCATAGCTACTATTAGGTACTTGCTGTGCTAGGCACTGTGTAAATGGCATTACCCATAAAATTTCCATTTGATCTTCACAATAGATCCGTGGGTTCTGCATCCATGGATTCAACCAATCATGGATCAAAAATATTTTTTAAAAAATACAACAATAAAAAATAATGCAAATAAAAAACAAAATCAATACACTGGCTGGCTGTTTGCTCAGTTGGTTAGAGCATGGCATTGTAACACCAAGGTCAAGGGGCCAGCCCATGGTTCACTTGGGAGAATGTGGTGCTGATAACACCAAGGCCATGGGTTCAGATCCCTATATAGGGATGGCCGGTTGGCTCACTTAGGAGAGCGTGGTGCTGACAACACCAAGTGAAAGGTTCAGATCCCCTTACCGGTCATCTTTAAAAAAATAAAAATAAAAAATAACACCAAGGTCAAGCGTCTAGATCCATATACCAGCCAGCCACCAAAAAAAGAAAGAAAAAAAAAAAAGTAAATGGAAGGATGTGCTTAAGTTATATGCAAATACTTCATCGTTTTATACGAGAGACTTGAGCATCCATGGATTTGGTATCCGCAGGGGTCCTGGAACCAATCCCCTGCAGATACTAAGGAACCTGTGTAAGGTAAGCACTATTATCAATCCCCATTTTTCCCAATTTCCATTTTATAGGTGAGAAAATTGACCCAGAAGAAATGAAATGACTTGCCCAAGGTCACAGCCAAGAGTGGCAGAGTCAGGATTTGAATCTAGATCTCTCCAATTCCATATCCTGCATTCATATCCACTCCTGGCTGTTTGGGTGAAGTGTCCAGCATTGATGAGGAGTTGTGGGATATGCTTGTAATGGGCCTTGAATGCCAAGCTAGGAGACTAGCTTTTATCCTAAATGCCAGTGGAGGTTTTGAAGAAGGAAAATGCCATGCTCAGATCTGGTTATGTTTTAAATGCTGGATAACTATCTGTGTCTCTTACATTCTGTCTCAGGGTTTCATTTATTCATTTGAGTATTTCCTGAGCATTGGGTAGGTTTTCAGGGGCTGAGTACCCAGAGATGAGTCAGATGAGGTCCCTGCCCTGGAAGGCCTTTAAGATATATGGGTAAGTAGATATAAGTCACTGTAAGAACCCATCAAAAGTGCTATGTTCAGGGCCAGCCCGTGGCTCACTTGGGAGAGTGTGGTGCTGATAACACCAAGTCAAGGGTTGAGATCACCTTACTGGTCATCTAAAAAAAAAAGTGCTACGTTCGCTGTGAGAGGATGGTTAACCTAATTTGGAGGTTAAGGGGTAGAAAAGACTAATGCTGAGGGATGGAGGCAAAAACTGCTGGCTTCCTATCTCAACATTCATTCTTCCCTTTCACCTCAGTAAAAGAACTCTGATTGTATTTAATGGTTGCCCTAAAGAGAAAGATATTTTTCAGTCTTTCTTGCAGCAAGGTGAGGCCATGCCCAACTGGATTGGATATAAACAAAAATGTCATGCGGTAATTTTGGAAGGACTTCCCAAAGAAAGGGGACAAATCCTTTTTCTACCAGGTCATCTGTGCTGCCTGGAACTAGGATGTGATGCACGGAGTTCCAGCAGCTATCTTGGACCATGAGAACAAGGGCAGTGGGGATGGGGAAACCAAGAGCTGGAAGGTACTGAGTCTCTAGTGAAGATATGGCGTTGCCAATAACAGCCCTGGACTCCTACTTTCTGGACTTCTTTTATGTGTGAGTATAACACTTTTAGTATTTAAACCACTATTTGAAGTTTATCTGGCACCTCCTGAAATATTGAGCTTAACACATTCAATCCTTGCCCCAAATATTTTTCTCTCTAAGTTTTCTCAGTCTCAATAAATGTCACAAGTTTCAGATCCCTATACCAGCCATCCATAAAAAATAAAATAAAATAAAATGTCACAAGCATCCACTCGGTTGCTCAGGCCAAAAACCTAGAAATCATCCCAATTCTCTCCCTTTTCCTCACCCTCAACATCTATTCCATCAGCAATATCTGCCCATTCTACCCCCAAAACATATCCCAAAGCTATTCACCTTTGTCTACCTCTCCTACCATCACCCTTATCCAACAATATCATCTCTCACCTGGACCCTTCAAGAGTCTACTTGTGGGGTCTCTCGGCTTCCGTGCCTGCCTCCTCCATTCTCTACATGGCAGCAGATGGATTTTACAAAAAGGTAAATCAGATCAAGTCATCTCTCCAAGGTAGGGCCAGCCCATGGCTCACTGGGAGAGCGTGGTGCTGACAACACCAAGTCAAGGGTTAAGATCCCCTTACCGGTCATCTTTTAAAAAAATAAAAAAATAAAATCCTCCAAGGGCTACCCATTACACTTAGAATTAAATTGAAATTCCTTCCCTGGGCCTTCAAGGTGCTATGTGGCCTGGCCCACCTCTCACCTCAGTTCCAACCACTCTTCTGTTTCAATCCAGGCTCACTGGCCTTGATGTCCCTCAAACATGCTGAGCTTTTTCCTACCCCTGTGCCTTTGAACTTGCTCTTTCCTCTGCCTGGAATGAGCCCACCAGTGTGCCTAGCACTTGATAAATGTCAGGGGAGCATGCTGAATGAATCACACATGTCAGACAGGATCTCATTTCAGTCTCAACAACTTTGAGACATCATTATTTCCAATTTTAAACACCTGGATTGATCCCAGTTTGACCACCTGCCATCTGTGTGACCTTGGGCAAGTGGCCTAACCCTTCTGAGCCTCAGTCACCCTGTCTGTAAAATGAGGATGATACCAGTGTCTGCCTCATAGGGATTAGCCTGGTGCTTGAAGCTCAGGGAGCCCTCTCCACAAGGCTGTTGTTATTACAACCTCCAGAAACATGTCCATGCACATGAAAACTGGCCTGTATGTTCTGGCACTTTTATAAACATCTCAAAGCCTATCCATGGATCCTGTACCTCAGTGCTAGTCCAATGCTAGCCCCCCATTTTACAGATGTGGAGAATGAGGCTTAGGGGGTCCCAGGCAAGCCAGCAGCAAAACTCACCATCTCCTGGGAGCCATTGTGTCCTCTGGATCTGCCCCCCCCCACACCCAAATTTATCCCTGCTCTCTGCTTGAGGGTGCACATGGGGTGAGGGTTGGGGGGCTTTTGTCTTATTCCCTCCCCCTCCTGAGGAGTCAGTAACCAACAGTGTCTGTGCCTGGAATATTAATGTCCCAGGAGCTTTTGTTTCAGGGTTGGGGGGTGGTGGGAGCAGGGCTTTCTGGTCAGAGAGGGGCTGAGCTTTTGGGATTGTGGCACTGGCCCTTTAAACTGTGTTGACAGCCAGGAGTCGTCATGGGGATGGTGCCTGGAAAAAGGGACAGGAGAGGGTTTGGGAAAGAAGCTGAGCAGGTGACAGTAATACATAGAGCCCCAGAAATCCAGATCCCTCTTCCCTTAGACCCAGGAATCCAGCCCCTAACCACCTCCTCTGCCAGAACCCGGGAGTCCAGGCTCCCAGCCCGCTCATCTATCAGGATCCTGAAGTCTGGGCTCTCAGCATCCTCTTCCTTCAAACCCAGGAGTTTGAGCCCTGAGCCTTCTCCCGTCTCAGATCCAGGAATCTGGGCTTCCAGTCCCCTCCTCCTTCAGAAGCCAGGAGCCAGGGGTCCAGAGTACACAGCTGGTGGATGTTTCCACGGAGACTAAGCAGGGTGGGGGAGCACTTCCTGGGTCCTGAGTCAGCGAATACCCAAGGGAGTCTCAAGGTCATGGCTCCAGGAAGGTCACAGCCACCCCCTCCGTATCCGCTCCCTAGGGGGCTCCTGGCAACATGCCTGTTTCCCCCTTTCTCCCTTAGGGATGTGGTACATCCCTGCGTCCTGGACGAACCCCCCCTCAGCCCCCCACCAATGGCGGAGTCCGAACATCCTTGCACAAAGCTTCAATTCTTCCCCAGCTCAGCCTCTGAAGGCGCCTGTATTCACAGAACCTAGGCATCAGGGTCCCAGCCCCTCCTTCCTCGAAAACCTGGAATAGGACCCCCCCACCTCTTCCTCCCTCAAGACCTAGGAGTATGGACTCCCAGCCCACTCCTCCCTCAGACCCAGGAGTTCAAGATCTCGGCTCCCTCCTCCCTCAGATCCAGGGGCACAGGCACTCATCCCCCTCCTCCCTCAGACTTGTGAGTCCTGGTCCTCAGTCCCTCAGTCCCTCCTCCCTCAGACCCAGGAGTCCAGGACCACAGTCCCCTCCTCTCTTGGAAACTTTTGACTCCAAGTCTACAGCAATCCCCAGTACCACAGTCCTGCCTCCTCCGCCCTTTGTCCCCCTCCTATCTGGGGACCCAGGCATCAGGTGGGGGCGTAGGGGTGAGTCAGCAGCCTCACACACAAAGTTCCCCCTGTGGCCCCCACGTTCCTGGGATATTCGGGACTCCCTGGATTCCAGACCTCAGGCCCAGCCAGGGGGTGGGGAGTCCTCTGGAGATTCTCCCTGGGTGTGGGGTGAGGGGACGAATTCCTGCTCCAGGAAGGGTGCAAGCCTGCACTGAGCTCCCACTGTCCAATCCTCCACCCCCAGTGCCCTCTATTCATCCCCCTTCCCAGAAGAGCCCAGGCTCTGCCCCTGCCCTCTTGCCCCACTGGGTGTGTGCGGAGGAGCCTGGGTGCCTAGTTCCTATGGGCTGGGGTCTTCACAGGCAGAAACCAGTGGGTGCTTGGGTCCTGGGGCCACAGACCATTGGATGCTTGTGGGTCTGACTGTCTCCAGGCCCCCACTCCACCCCACCCAGAGAGAGAAAGCTGCCTTTGTGTTCCCCAAGACGGGGACAGGCCAGGCTCGGGACAGGCCAGGCTCGCACGACATTAACCCACCCGAAGGCCCCTGCTGTGTCTAAGGTCTTGGAATCCATTGCAGAACCTGACCCCCACCCCCGGGATCTGGAGACTCAAGTGTCCGGCTCATGGGTGGGTGGGGGGTCAGTGATAGAAACCTCCCAAGACCTGTTCCTCAGGGTGACTCACAATGGGTGGAGGGTCCCCCTGTTCTCAGAGTGGCTGGTCAGAACTTTAGCAGGGAAAAGTGAGTCACTTTTTTGGAGGGAAACATTATTTGGGATCAACAACCTCCCCCTCCACAATGCCCCCCAATTCTTAAAAGCCTCTCTGTTCTTTCTTTGTATCTGTATATCTGTTTCCTCTGCTCCTTTCTGTTCTGTCCAATTTCTGGCCCATGGGTCTCTGTTTCTGCCTGTGTGTATCTCTGGGCAGGCAACCCATCTCTTTCTCTCACTCACTCTCCTCTGCCCATCCTGGGCCCTTCCTGCCTTTAGTGTAAATCTGATCATCCTCTTCTGGGATTTTTGGCCCATGAGCAAACCAGGAAAGAGAGAATACACTTCTGAAAAAGCACAAATGGACCCCATCTCCCATTCCCACTCCTGCTGGCTGAGCAAGGTTAGAAAGGAAGAGAGTAACTGAGAGGGAAATGTGGGGACCACTGATGACCCCTAAAATTTGGTGGCCAAGGCCGTTGAGAAATACCCAATGAAAAGGAAAGCAGGCAGGGCCCTCTGAGATCATGTGCTACAGCTCCCTAACCCATACTTTACAGAAGGGGCAAGTGAGGGTCAGAGAGGGACAGGGACTGACACAAAATTATTCCAGAGAGGCCTGGGCAAGGCTGGAACCCAAATTCCTTAGTTCTCAGCCCAGAGTTCTTCCCATGATGACATACTCACTCTCCACTTGTAAAGCCCCACACCATTTAATTTAGAGAAAGTTTACAGAGGATTAGGGTGCCAGGAAGCAGTGACTTTAAAATTAAACAAGGAACAAGGCTGTAGAGCTATCTCCCAGAAGTGCTGGAGGAAGGATTCTTGAACTGGGCATGTGGTCATCTTAGGCTATATTCTGATTTTGAGACTCCAAAGTCCCATGATTCTAAGAGATGTCAAGATCCAGGAACCTCAAGAGATCAAGATTTCAGAATTTTAAAGATTTTACCATGCTAGAGTACTAACACCATCAAGGTTCTAGAACTTTAAAGTGTCAAGATTCTAAAGACTTCTGGGTTCTAGAATCCTAAAGATATCAACATTCTAAAGTAACCTCAGAGTTTTTGTTTACTGGATTCATTGGTTCCAGGATTCTATGAGCCAGGTTTTCAGCCTAAAAAATAA
This sequence comes from Galeopterus variegatus, assembly GCF_000696425.1. Classification (NCBI taxonomy): domain Eukaryota; kingdom Metazoa; phylum Chordata; class Mammalia; order Dermoptera; family Cynocephalidae; genus Galeopterus; species Galeopterus variegatus. Next base: position 252,932 of record NW_007726758.1, read on the forward strand.
AGAAAAATAAAATGTGATGGAAATATGGCTAAGGTACCAGAGTTCTCATCTGGGAAATTGTGGCATATCTCTTGTGAAGAAAGGAGGTAATGGTGAAAGTTCTGAAGCAATCACAGAAGACTATAGAAGAAAGGCAGAGAGAGGTCAGCTTTGCCCCTCGCCTTGTCCCCAGGTGAGGGAGGCTCTGCCTCAAACCCTGGAGTGGGAAAGGTGTAACCTCACTGGACTTGCCAAAAACCCCTTCATGGGTCCAAGTGGGCGTTTCCTGTCAGGTCACTGAGTTCAACAACCTCACTTTACATAAAGAAAAACAAGCCCAAGGGCCAGCCCATGGCTCACTTGGGAGAGTGAGGTGCTGATAACACCAAGGCCACAGGTTCAGATCCCTATATAGGGATGGCCGGTTAGCTCACTTGGGAGAACGTGGTGCTGACAACACCAAGTCAAGGGTTAAGATCCCTTTACCCGTCATCTTAAAAAAAAAAAATGAAAAACAAGCCCAGACAGACAGTAGTGGGGTTGGGGTGGGGTGGGGGGTGTTTGCCATTGGCTGCTGTGGCACATGGCAAGAGCTAGGATTTAAACCCAGCTCTGGGCCACCTGGTTGCAACTCCTCTCCCAAATCTACAGGACACCCAGCCTTCCTGCTTTTGCCCTGCCACCTCCCAATCATCTGTTCCTCAAACCCCTAGCAAGTTTGAGACGCACACAGTGTGAGAGTGAGTGTGTGGGTGACATTTCCTGACCTTGTCCCCAGCCTCAGGGTCACCCAATCTTGGGGGTCTCCAGCTTTTCACTGTGTGTGACAAGAATGTGTGGATGGCCCCCTGCATGTCTTGGAGGGGGCTTCTCTGTAAATTATGGCCTGGGTGGGTCAATGGGTGAGGAGGGTTCTGGGAGGCATTTGCTGATTCCATGTGTGTACCCACATGCCAAGGTTCCCCATACCCCATACCCACTTCCCACACATATACACACAGACATCCTTCCTCCCCACTGCCTCAGGACTCTTTGGGATGCCCTGCCTGACTTAATTCCTCGCCAGGGACACAGAGGGATATAGAGATGGAGGAATGAAGGATGGGGATGGGTGATCCCAGGGTGGAGACTGGAAAGGTAGAGATAGAAGACAGAGAGACAAGGGACAGGAAGACAGTGGGACGAGAGAGAGGAGAAAGAGAGAGCTAGGTAACAGAGGGATAGAGAAACGGGTGACAGATAGATAGGGGACAGAGACAAGGGGATAGGGGCAGATGAGGGCAGAGAAAAGGGGACAGAGAAACAAGGGTGACGGTGAGATGGGGCAGAGAGGGAGGGCAGAAATGCAGGGGAACAGAGAAGGGTGAATAGAGAGGATGATGGGGGGACAGAGTGACCCAGGAAAAAGGGACAGAGATCAGTGGACAGAGGTGGGGACAAAGACAGGATAGAGAGATGGGGAACAAGGAGGCAAGGAGAAAGGGGGACAGACAGAAGGAGGGACCAGGACTTCGAGACTGCGGGACAGAGGACAAGGGTAGGGGGACAAGGAGAGACACAGAGATCCAGAAACGGATGGACAGAGGGATGCAGAGACCGGACAGAAGGACAGAAGGACAGCAGGACCGGCCTAGAGAAGGCGGGCTTGTTGGGGGGGGGGGGGGGGGGCCCGGGGGGGGCCCGGCCCCCCCCCCCCCCCCCCCCCCC
>NW_007726758.1:255248-273105 GCF_000696425.1 Galeopterus variegatus
GGGGAGGGGAGGGGGTGACGGAGGAGAGGCCGCCAGACGATGGGGGGAGGGGGTCAGGGATGGGGAGTGTCGGGGGGTGCGAGCCGGAGAGGCGGGGAGAAGCTGTGTGTGAGCGCGACCGCCTCTGGGAGCAGGTGCGCCAGGTGGGTGAGGGCGAGAGGCTGGGGGTGTCGCGTGAGGGCAGCAACATCGTGAGGGCGCTCGCGAGTGAGGTGCGGGCGCTGTGAGAAGGCGAGTGCCCGGGGCGTTGTTGGGAGGGTGGCGAAGGTGCGGGCGTGTGAGGGGAGAGCCGGGCGTGAGGAGTGGGCGTGAGGCTGTGAGCACTGAGGGAGGCGGGGTGTGACACGGGAAAGGTGAGTGGGAGGGGCGTTCCGTGGACAGGTGAGTGTGAAGCTGAAGGTGTCCAGTCAGAGGGGGTGAGCTGAGCCACCCTGAGAGGGAAGGGAGCAGCTCGATGTCTGGACAGGTTCAGAATCTCCCCGGGCAGGGCGGGGCTGGGGCTCAAGCACGGGTGGGGTCAGCTCCCTCCTGCCCCTCCTCCTTCCCTCGCTCCTGTTCTGACTCAGAAACCCCCTGTTTCCGCGTCAGTCCCCAATAGGGGTCCCCTGAAAGTGAACCAACTGGAGGGAAGCTTAAATCCTGGGCCCCAAGGAGGGGGAGGCTTCTGTGGACACCTCCCAGGTCCTGGCGTCCCATTCCCGCCCCCTGCCCTCCCCCTGCTCTTCCTGCTCCAGTCTCTCTTTGCATCCCTGTCTCTGTGTGTACTTGTCTCTGCCCTTCCCATTTCTCTCCCCATCCTTGATGCTGACTCACCCCTCCAGACTTAGGTCCCTTCACCTTCCCTGGAGTGGGTCTCCCTGAGCCCACCTCTGTGGGAACCTGGTATAGGATTATCACCTATAGGACCCAGGAAGAGTGAGAAACCATGGGAAGTTGGGGGCCTCAACCTCTCTCATGCCTGTTTGACAATCAGGTAAACTGAGGTCCAGATATAACCACAGGAAAATCCTTGCTCCTTATCTCCATCATTACTAAAAAAAATTCTTTTTTTTTTTTTTTTTTTTTTTTATAAAAAGATGACCGGAAAGGGGATCTTAACCCTTGGCTTGGTGTTGTTGGCTTGGTGTTGAACCCTTGGCTTGGTGTTGAACCCTTGGCTTGGTGTTGAACCCTTGGCTTGGTGTTGAACCCTTGGCTTGGTGTTGAACCCTTGGCTTGGTGTTGTCAGCACCACGCTCAGCCAGTGAGCGAACCGGCCATCCCTATATGGGGTCCGAACCCGAGGCCTTGGTGTTATCAGCACCGCACTCTCCCGAGTGAGCCACGAGCCGGCCCCTAAAAAAATTCTATATCCAGTCCTAGTAAGGGACTTCAGCTCCCAACACTCTTTCTGTCCTCAGTGCCCAGCTCTCAGCATCCTCTCTGTCATCGGGACCCAAGCTCTGATCAACTCCTGTGTCCCCAGGACCACAGCTCTGAGAAACTTTTATTTTCAGTTCTGTTTACCAGCTTCTGTAAACTGGGGTAAGGGGTGGTCAGGCCGGATAATCTCTAATCCTCCTTCCAGGGCTCATATTCTGGGATTTAGGCTAGGTGAGAGAGAGGTGTTTGACCTGCATTTGGGACTAGTTCATGGGATATCTGGTAGTTGTTTTTTCCTGCAAGGCCCCCTCACTCAGGACTCTAACTGATGTCTCCTGCCCCAGCTGTGGTGCACCCTGAGAGATGTTGGTTTGGTTCTCATCCATCATCTTTGGGTCCTACCATATCTTCCATCTGAGCACACCACAAGAGTGGTGGTCCTGTCCCCATCCTACTCCAGGGTACTTGTCCATTAGAGTTTTAGTGCAAATGACAGCAAATCCAACCCAACTGACTTAAGAAAAAGAGAACTGATTCACAGAACAAAAAGTCCCAGGCATGGCTGGCTTCAGTATAGTCTATCCATCCCTCCATCTTAAGGATGAATGGCTCCCCTCATGTTGCAAGATGGCTGGCAAATGCCCTAGGACCAGGTTCACATTTGGGGAGAGGCAGGGGAGAGAAAAAGACAGATAGACAGAGCTAGACTGAGGGAGACTGAAACGCTTCCTTTCTCTAAAGGGAGAGAAGGAAGAGACTTTAAGAAACTCCCTCAGAGGCTGGCCCGTGGCTCACTCGGTAGAGTGCGGTGCTGATAACACCAAGGCCACGGGTTCGGATCCTATATAGGGATGGCCGGTTTGCTCACTGGCTGAGCGTGGTGCTGACAACACCAAGCCAAGGGTTGAGATCCCCTTACCGGTCATCTTTTTTTTTTTTTTAAAAAAAAGAAACTCCCTCAGAGGCTGGCCCGTGGCTCACTCGGTAGAGTGCGGTGCTGATAACACCAAGGCCACGGGTTCGGATCCTATATAGGGATGGCCGGTTTGCTCACTGGCTGAGCGTGGTGCTGACAACACCAAGCCAAGGGTTGAGATCCCCTTACCGGTCATCTTTTTTTTTTTTTTAAAAAAAAGAAACTCCCTCAGAGGCTGGCCCGTGGCTCACTCGGTAGAGTGCGGTGCTGATAACACCAAGGCCACGGGTTCGGATCCTATATAGGGATGGCCGGTTTGCTCACTGGCTGAGCGTGGTGCTGACAACACCAAGCCAAGGGTTGAGATCCCCTTACCGGTCATCTTTTTTTTTTTTTTAAAAAAAAGAAACTCCCTCAGCAGAGTGGGGGACTTTGTGTCCCTTTCTAAAACCTCCTAAGACCCTAAAACCTAAAACTTCGTGTCCCTAAAACCCCTGGCAAACTTTTCATTGTGTCTTATTGACCCAGTTGATGCCATTTGCCTATCCCAAAACCAATACCTATGACCAGGGGGTAGGATTATGCTGAATAAATTAGACATGGACCACAAGATCTGCCCCCAGGTCGGGGGTGAGATCAGATTTCTCAAACAGAATGAATACTGGGGATACAGCTGCCGTGCCCACTATTTTTGGGGAAGGGATGGGCTGCACATCATGAGTTAGTCGTTTTTGAGTTTTTGAAGTCTTGGGATGGTGCAGACTTTCCTTAGTTGTTTTCCCAGTATAATTCCCTCTCCCTTTCCTCCTTCCTAACTGAACATGGATTTTGTTCAGGCATCCATCATTCTTTAATAGTCAAGTGACATTGGGGAAGTCCCAGTAATGAGTTCTGTATATACTTTGCCAGACGTTTTAGTTCCATGCCGCCTTCCAATGATTGCTTTAGGCATGGGTGTACGAAACAAGTCAGGTGAATGAAACACAAGGGCAAGCCCGCCTGGAAGTTTTGAAAGGAAGCTTTCTTTATTTCTAAAGAGAGTTCCCAGGAAAAGATGGCCCCATTGCTATTGCCTCTAAACATGGGTGCGATGTCTGGAACTGCAGCAGCCATTTTGAGGTCATGAGGTGGATAAGCTTGACTGGGTCTTTTAGGACAATGTGGAACCACTGAATTAGTGAACCCGGGAACTGCCCCAGCTGTGATCTCTTGTTTTGTGAGATAATCAATTTCCTTTTTGTTTCAACCATTTTGAGTTGGGTGCCCTGTTACATGCAGTTCTGACCACTATATTGCCTATGATTCACATAGAATACATGGAAGCAGTCCTGTTTGCTGATTAAAACATTTGGGGCGGGGGGCGGCTGGCTGGTTCAGGCCCATGACCTTGGTGTTATAAGGCTACGCTCTAACCAACTGCGCTACCAGCCAGCCCTGATTAAAACATTTTAAGTAATAGCTTTCTTTTTCAGTTGCTCCCCCATCCTTGTGATAGGATCTCTCTTAAAGGGTCAGCTCTGGCCAAGTGGTCAGCATACCGTGAGACCTGCAGGAGCAGTGAATGCTTGTGTGTGACCTCAATAACTATATGCAGTGGCTTTGATGTGAACTTTCCTGGCCTTAGTAGAGGGGGCTATGGCCAGACTTCTGATGCAAAACTGAACCTGATCAAAGTCTTTCGGCTAAAATTTTAGAAATGGGACTCAAGTAGTTCTTGGTACTCAATATCTCAGTGTGCATATTTGGCTATTATGTATGAAGTAGAAGATAGTCTGTGGAGAAACAGAAAAATAAAGTGGAAGCCCAGGAGGGACAGACGGAGAGACAGAATGAATTGAAATTCTGCCAGAGGGAGATAATCTTGATTTCACCTGGCTTTTCAATTCTGTTTCCTGTCCCTGGTGAGACCTGGAGACCCAGCTCTTGCTTGTATTCTAAACTTCCAATAACATCGTTTTTGCTTAAGTCAGCATAAAGATTTTATTTCTTGCAACCACAGATCCCTGAACAAAAACTTGGGAACCATTACGATGAGGTCCTGATCACAAGCTATCGTAAAGGACATTATGAGAAATTTATCCCTAGTCTCAATATGTGCTGGAGGGGATCACAGGACATGCATTTCTATCCTCTGGTCCTCACTGTAAGGCACCATGGGAAGTGTAATCCCAGCCTCCAGTCTCTGCCATAGGGTCTCATGGGAGATGTAGTCCTAGCCTTAATTCCTTCCATAAGGCATCATGAAAGATGTGTCCCTAGCCTGTAGGGAATCATGGGAAAGGTGAAATTATCCTCAATTTTAATTATGGAACATCCCAGAAAATGTCATCTTAGCCTCATCTGTGCTGTAGGGCATCATGGGAGATATAGTCCTGGCCCTCTTTTTTTTTTTTTCTTTGCTGCTGCTGCCCAGTATGGGGATCTGAACCCTTGACCTTGGTGTTATAACACCATGCTCTAACCATCTGAGCTAACTGACCATCCCATAGCCTGGTTTTTGTTGTAAGTCCCCATAGAAGATGGTCTTTCCTTCCTTCCTTTCTTTCTTCAACACCTGCCATGTTCTAGGCACTATTCCATGCACTAGTAATACAGTAGTGAGCAAACAAAAGGCCTTGCCTGCCATGGCAATTATAATGGGAAGAGTTAGCAAAAATAAATTTAAAAATGATGGCTCCAGTTAACTATTGCTATATAACGGAATACCCCAAAATACCCCTTAGTGGTGTAAAACAATAGCCCTTTTATTATATGATTCTGTGGATCAGGAATTTAAGCAGGATTGGTGTGTACCTGCTTTATAATGGACTGGGGCCAAAAATAGGCTGGCTTGAACAGCTGGAGATGGAAGAAATGTTCATCTGGGGCCATATATCTGAGGTCTCAGTTCTGGCTGTTGGTAATGTGGGTGTTGAATTGTGTCCCCCCAAAATATGTTGAAGTCCTAACCCCCAGTATCTATCCATATGACCTTATTTGGAAAGTCTTTGCAGATGTGATTAAGTTAATGATTAAATTAACCCAAACCGAATAGGGTGGGCCCTTAACCCAGTGACAGATATCCTTATGAGAGAGATTGGAGATAGAGCCATACTCAGGAAAGGCCATATGATGACAGAAGTAGAGATACGCAACTGCAAGCCAGAGAATGCCAAGGATTGCCGGAAACCATCAGAAGCCAAGGAGAGGCAAGGGAAGGATTCTTCCCAGAGACATCAGAGGGAGCATGACTCTGCCAACACCTTAGTTTTGGACTTCTAGCATTCAGGACTGTGAGAGAACAAGTTTCTGTTCTTTTAAGCCACCTCATTTGTAAGCTTGTAATAATTCATTATGGAAGCCCTAGGAAACTAATAGGGTGGGGTTCCTTGGTTCTTCTCCATATCATATCTGCTGGGGCTGCACGTCCAGGGTGGCTCCATCACCTACCTGTCTGGTCCCTGGGCTGAGATGGCTGGAACATCTGGGGCTCTCAGATTAAAGAGGCAGACATATAGACCCCACCTTTTTAAGCCACCACAATGAAGGTGATGATATGTGATTGGAAGAAGTCCTAAAATGAAACCCTGACCCTCACCTGCCCCCAAATACCATGGAAGATGTCCTTTTTTTTTTCTTCATTAGCCACAGGCCCAATGAATATAATTTTGTATCCATAAGCTGCCTTAGTGAATCATGGAAAACATGGGTTCTTCAATATTGTACTCCAAGAGTTGTGCTTCATTGGAATGATAGTTCTTTTTCTGTCAGTCCTAAAGCATCCTGGGAAATATAGTCCAGCCTTTATCCCCTGCCCCGAGCATGAGGGGAAATAGAGTCCTGTCTTTTTCTTCACTGTGGTGCATCAATGGAGTTCCTGCCATCAAGTTATCTCCTATCTGTCTCCTGTCCCAGAGCCCCCTGGGAAGTACAGACATGTTAGAACAACAAAGTAGTCTTAACCTTTGAAGTCTGGGAGAAGAGACGCAGTTAATGCTTGGGTGGGTGGGTTGGAGCATTGCATTTGGAGGCCAGAAGTAGATGTAGGCGGCTTATGATGGAAGCCTACAGGGACTGCTCCCAAGGCAGGGGCCTCAAATGCCCCTCAAATGGGTCCTACAATGTGACCTCTAATTCCAGAAGCCTGTGGAAAGGTTGCCCCCCGCCCCCAAATATATTCATCTTCCCAAATATAGACGCTACAGAGAAGCGTACACTTGGCCATGTTCACTGGTACAAAAATCTTTAAGTATAAATAAATAATATGAATATTAATTAATAATAAAAATAGCGGCAACAATATTAATAATAACAAGAGCTCTCCCGCTGGCCTGAAGCCTTTCTCCAGCTTTCCTCCTCTGGTTTTCACAACAACTCTGTGAGATAGGTGTTTTGATAGCTGGGAAAACTGAGGCCCAGAGAGGACAGCACATTGGCCTGAGGTCACACAGCAAGTCTGCAAGACTGAGAGCTAAGAAGGCAAAGGGATTCCCTGGATCCAGCCAGGGTAGGGTGGGGAGGTTTGGGGTTCAGGTCCAGAGGAGAGTGCCTCCCCACAGTCTGGCAGTCATAAGCAGGGTGACGGTGAGGCTGAGGTGGGCAGGGGCCCCCCGGGGCGTGCCCTCATTGCGATGCTGGGCATCCCAGATTGGGTGGTTACAGACACTTTCAGTACAGCAAGAGACATTGAAATGGGTCAAGCTGAAGGCTTCGGCCACATGGAGGCCTTGGCACCACGAGGCAGTTGCACAGCCTCTCACTGTGTAGCTTGGGTTTCCCAGCCCTGAGGAAAGAGAAGACAGTGAGACTCCCAGCTCTTGGGTCTGGACCTGGCATCCTGAACTAGGTGATGTGCCACCTTGTGGAGGATGCCACCTCCACGCCACCTCGAGAAAGCAGCAGTTCTCAAAGCACAATCCAGGGACCCCCGAGGATCTGTGAAGTCAAAATTATTCTCATAATAATGCTAAAACATTAGGCTTTTTCACTCTCATAATATACGATGGAGTTTTCCAGAAACTCCAGGACCGGTGATATTGCAACAGACTGAATGCAGAAGCAGATGTGAGGATTCAGCTGTCTTCTATTAAGCCAGACAAAAGAGATTTGGAACACAGCAAAACAATGCCAGTCTTTTCATTATATTTTTTTCATTTTGGAAAAAATATATTCGGCGTTTTTCACAAAAAATGTTATTTATGTTAACATGTAACAAGTTTTTATTTTTGTTTTTTAATAAATAAAAAACTTTTAAAAATTTTGGTTTTAATTTCTAATGTAGTACATACTCTTATCTAAAGAAATATCTGACATTAACAACAATTTTTAAGAGCATGACGGAGTCTTGAGACCAAAAAGTTTGAGAACCCCTGGAATAGAGAGATCTTCCCAGGACGTCACAGGACAAAAGCCTGGGATGTCCACAGGAATTCCCACCCACCTCCAGGAAATCCTGCCACCAAAAAGCTCACATTTCTATGGCAGAAATGTCTATTTCCTAATGGACAAGTCCTAATTCCTTACTACAATTTGCACCCTCCTGCAGGGAGTCCCACCTTTTCCACAGGAAGATCCACCTTGGTTAAGTGCAGCTTAAATGAAAGTCAAGCCCTTGCAGAACCCCTTCATCCCCAATAAGTGTCCCCTCCCAGCCTCTCAAAGGGCCTCACCATTAGTGCTGGTGGCTTCTAGACAGTGATTCATGGGTCCTCGACAGTTGATGAGGGAAGTTTTTTCGGAGGAACAACTGTGGGTGCTGTTCCCCTCACAGCTGTAACACTGGACACCATTCAATGGCAGGTTTTCAAGCTCCAGGACTTAGGAGAAGACAAGAGACACAGAAACCAAGGAAATTAGCATGTCGGTTCCTCCTTCCTGGAATTACCTCCCCAGGACTCCCAACTCTCAGCCTGAGGTGTCATGGAGCCACCTTGTGGTCAGGAGTGTGAATGGCACTTTCTTCTGAGGTATTCTTCAGAGCTTATGAGAGAAACCCCTACTCTCAACTCCCTGTGAGCCCCATATCTGACCAGGCACTATGCTGGTCACTGGGTAAGCGATGGTATAAGATGAAACAGTCTCCGCCTTCACAGAGCTTACAATTTAGAGCTACACTGTCCAATATGGTAGCCACTGGCCACATGTGGTTGTTTAAATTGAAATTTAAATAAACTGGGCCGGCCCATGGCTCACTCGGGAGAGTGTGGTGCTGATAACACCAAGGCCATGGGTTCAGATCCCTATATAGGGATGGCCGGTTAGCTCACTTTGGAGAGCACGGTGCTGACAACACCAAGTCAAGGGTTAAGATCCCCTTACCGGTCATCTTTTAAAAAAATTAAAAAATAAAGAAATTTAAATAAACTAATATTAAATAGAATTTTAAAACTCAGTTCACATTTCAAGTGCTCAATAGCCATGACAGTAGTGGCTACCATATTGGTCAGTGCAGACACAGAACATTTCCATCACTGCAGAAAATTCTGTTTATAAAGACAGAATAACATGAGGGATTGAGATTATATTGGAGGGGAGGGACAGTGAATGTTTCCCTGAGGATGATACATTAAAGCTGACACCTAACGGATAAGAAGTTGCCAGCCTGGTGAACTCTTGGGGGAGATGTGTACCAGGTGGAGGGTACTGCACGTGCAGAGGCCACGAAGCAGGGTGGAGTTTGGCAGTTGTAGAAACTAAATGAAGATTATGAGGCAGACAGGTGCCAGATTACATAAACCATAGTAAAACTTTTGGATTTTATTCTAAAAGGGGAAGTCATTGAAGTGCTTGAGGAAAGAGAGTGATATGATCTGATTTACATTTAAAAAAAAATTCCTATTGCTATTGTGTTGAGCCTTGGCTGTGGGATGGCACGAGTGGAAGGAGAAAGACCAGTGAGGAGGTTTTTGCAACAATCTAGGCTAGAAGTCACAGTGGCTTGGCCACTGTGGTCGTGGTAGAGGTGGTGAGCAGTGGAAGGATTTGAGAGAGATGTAGGAGGCAGAAAGGATGGATCTCAGTGAGTGGTTGATAGTCTCACTGAGTTCGCACAAAATCCTTCCTTGAGGACAGGCTTGATATGCCCATTTTTCAGAGGAAGAAATGGAGACCCAGAAAGGGGTGGTTTGCTCGCGAGTGACTGTGTGGTGGTCTGCCTGAGTGCACCTTATTGTCGTAATACCAGGCCTCACAACAGGTCCCCTGCCCATTACCTGGGCCCCCATTGCATTTGGTGGTGTTGCAGCACCGCAGGAAGTGGAAGGTGTGGTTGTTGTGAAAGCCGGCGGGGCCTGGGCAGCCAGGAAGGAAGCCACAGCCGCGGGAGTGGCGCTCATCCCTTATACTCCCTGTGGGGGGCAGAGAAGAGAGGTCAGAGGTCAGATTGTGGATGAGGGGCCGAGACAGATTTGCCCACCATGCACGCATTCAGCCATTCTCTGCTTCCCGCTTCATCACAGGACCCTCATTTTATTTAGGGCTGCCATAGATCTAGCCAAAAGACATTTTCTACCCTCCCTAGGTATAGTAATGTGATAAATTTCCAGCCAATGTGATCTGAGAAGTGCTTTATGGGACTTCCAGAAAGGAGATCCCTTACAAAAGGAGGGGTGCCCCTTCTTTCCCCCTTCCTCCTTCCTGGAATGTGGACATGAGGCCTGGAGCTCTGGCAGCCATCTTGTACTATGAGGCAGTCTTGAGAATGGAAATGATATGTAAGAAACAGGAAGGCATCTGGGTTCTTGGTGACTCTCAAACTGTCCTAGTGGCCCTGGACTTCTATCACAGGACATTTCGTATGTGAGAGAACTAATTTTCTCCTTTGCTTAAATCCCAATCATATTGTGGTCACCGTTAAGTGCAGCCTTGGGGAGGGGCAAAGCATGCAGAAGCTGCTGGTAGGTTGGGACTCACCTTCCAGGCTCCGATGGGTCACTACTTCCACACACTGTTCTCCAGGGTCACGGCATTGCAGGCTCTGCTCCCGGCCTCTTTCACAGCTCATGTCTGATGAGGCGCAGGAAATACATTCAAGGTAACGGCTTCGGGGAAAGGTGCGAGCCCGGCCTGTTTGGAAGAGGGGCAGGAAGGTGAGACTCCATGGGGAGAGTCTTGGAACTCCAGCTCCTTTGAGAACTCATCTCTGTATTAATCCCTCCTCATTCCATGCTTCAACCAATAATCATGCCCTGCCCATTCTGCTTCCTGACTCTTTCTAGAATCTGTCCCCTCCTTTCCAGCCCCATGGTCTGGTTTAGCTCACACTTCTTTCAACACCAGCTTCCTCCCTGGCCTTCCGGTTTCCATATTTGCCAACCCCCAACTCCACCCCAGAGCATTCTACATGGACCTAGAAGCATGTTGCTAATACTCTCATCTGATCTGTCTCTCCTCTGCTCAAAAACCTCCCATGGCTCCCTAATGCCCTCAGAATAAAATCTAAAATCCTCAGAATGGCATTCAAGGCCCATCAAAAGCTGGGCTGATTAGCTCACTTGGGAAGTGTGGTGCCTGGAACACCAAGGTTACAGTTTTGGATCCCCGTACCAGCTGCCAAAAAAAAAAAAAAAAGACTGGATCCTGGCCACCTCTCCTGCTCATCTCCCTGCACTAGTCCCACAGACTCCACTGACATCACACGGTCCCTGAATATACAAGCTGACTGGCGTCCAGGCCACACATATGCTATTGCCTTTGCCCAGAACATCTTTCCCTTGCTCCCTTCTTTCCCTAACTCCTACTCATTCTTCAGGTGTCATCTCCAATTTCACATCCTCCAGGAAGCCCTCCCTGACCCATGAGGCTGGATCAGATTCCCCCTCTGTCCTGCCACTGCCCTCTGGAATCCCCCATCCCAGCCCAGCTATCTGGGTCATCATTGTCTGGTGACAGGTCTGTCTCCCCCACTGGACTGTGAGCCCCAAGAGGGCAAGGCCAGGGTTGTATTGGTCACTATTGTGTCCCAACACCACCCAGCAAAGGGCCAGCGCTGGAGAAGACATTCAACACGTATTTGTTAAACGAATAAATGAGTGAATGATTACTTAAAACTCTTCTATTGTTCCCTGTGGTAGCCAGTCTCCAGGATGGGCCCCAATGACCTCTGCATCCTGGTATTCATGCCCTGTGTAGTCCCTTCCCATAAAGAACAGAGCTGACCTATGTAATCAATATTTTGGAAACGATGGTGTATGCCTTCTGTGGCTAGACATAGCAGTTTCTGCTTGCTGTCTCTCAGATTACTCGTTCTGGGGCAAGCCAGATGCCATGTTGTGAGGAAACTCAAGCAGCACCATGAAAAGTCTATATGGCCAGGGACTGAGGCCTTTGCCAAAGCCATGGGAAGGGATCATTCATGTGAGTGAAGCTACCATAGAAGGCTTCAGATGACTACAGCCCCGGCTGACATTCTGACTGCAATCTCATGAAAGATTCTGAGCCAGAACCACCCAGCTAAGCCACTCTAGGATTCCTGACCTTCAGAAACTTGGTGACATAATACATGCTTATTTGTGTTTTAAGTTTTGGGGCAATCTGTAATGTAGCAATGGATAACTAATATACTACCTACTTGTCTCAGGGATCAAAGCCTCACTTGACTGACCCTTGATAACTTTGCCTTTTGCAAACCTTCCGGTCCAGGCCAATTGGATCGGTTACTTTTTCCTAGAAACACCAGAGTCATTCCTCTGCCCAGACCTTGGCTCACACCATTTCCCATGCCTGGCATGTCCTCTCCTTCATGACCCAAGATATCCCAGCTGAGTCTGGGCCAAGTCATAAGTGAGAGGACTGTTGTAGCCAAGGCTCAAAACTGGCAGGCCGGTATCTGTAATTAGGTGAATCATTCACATCCAAGCCAAACATACCCCTCAAAGAAAAATAATCACAAGAAGGAAGGAAGGAAGGAGGAAGGGAGGAGGAGATATGTTGAACTTTCAGGAGAGAACAAACCTAAGGATGCTAGAGATGGGGGGAGGGGGCTTGGAGAGTGATAGGTCAGGTAAAGGGCCTAAAGAAAAATTGTGATTTGTAATAATGAATATAATAATAATAAATAATACAAATTAAAAAAGAAAAATAATTAAAATGCCAATAACTCATGTCTTCTCATATGAACGTCAATGAAAATGAGAACACAAATTGCCATCATTGCCAAAATAGCTGTCTAACACTACTCATGGGTCTCCTTTGTAAACTCTTCTTATGCCACTCTTCTAAATGTGGGTGACCATGAGGGCTCTGTTTTAGTCCCTTTTCACTTCTCATAATACAGACTCTCTCCCATGGGGACAATGGATTCCTTTTCATTTATTTGCTAGTCACTCACAAATCTCCCTCCAGTCCAACTTCTCTCTGAACTCCAGACCTAAACACCCAACTGCCTCTCAAATACTTCTTGGTTATACCTCAAACACCTGAACCTCAAATACCTTTCCTAAACTAAACTCTCCATCTTCTTCCCAGACCTGCTCCTTCTTCTGAATACCATATCTTTGAGGTGGCCCCATCCAGTCCCACAGGGCAGAAACCTAGCCTGATCCTCCACTTCTATGCATCCACTTGGACACTTCCACTGTCCTGTTTTCTAGTTTCTAATCCTTTTGCCCTGTTGTTTCTAATCTCTATTAAGCACATCTATTGAGTTCATTTCAGTCATTGTTCTATATTTTCAGTTTGACTCCATTTAAAAATGGATTCCAGGGCTGGCTGGTTAGCTGACTTGGGAGAGTGTGGTGTTGATAACACCAAGGTCAAGGGTTCAGATCCCCTTGCTGGCCAGCCACCAAAAATAAAAAAGAATTCCAAACAAATTTTTTAAAAAAGGAAAGAAATGGATTCTAGATGCTAGATGCTAAAACTTATCCTTTCCTCTATTTTCTTGCATATATTGATCACAGCTATTTTAAAGTTCCCTAATAACTCCAGTATCTGAATCACTACAAGTCTGTTTCTATTGTTGGATTTTTCTCTAGGTTTCTGGTCTATTTGTCCTTTTTATTTTCTTTAAGATACCTTGTAGGTTTTGATTAGATGCCAGACATTACAGATGAAATTTTATAAAGGCTCTAAATGATGTTATTGTTTTCCAAAGAGGGTTAGGTTTTTTTCCTGTCAAGGATTGGATTTAGGCTTTTTTAGGGTTGGTCTATTTCAGTTTTGCCTTTACCTCTAGGTGCGGTCCGAAGGGAAATCCTAAGGTGGTTATCAAAGTCTCTCCAGCTTGGCAACCTATCTCACCTGCATCACATGCCTGCTGGAAGCCTTGCTTGGTTCTTTCTATAGCTTCCCAGCTACTATTTTCTGCTGTTTCTTGGAGTCTTACCCTATGCCATGTACAGCTTGTTAATGACTTGAGGGGAGTTATTTTTGCAGATTTGGTGATTCCCTTTTCTGTGGTCCTGTCCATTCCACGATTTTACTTCTCATCTTCCAGACAGTCTGGCAGCCCCAAATTCCAACCTCAGTCTTCTTAGTCTAGCGACTATCTACTTCCCCTCCCCAGCAGGGAATTAGAACATGTGCCCAGGGAAAACACCAGGTTGTTTGTGGAAGTCAACTTCTATGCTTCCCTTATTTCAAAGATTGTAGTGCCTCTGGTTCCTCCCTTCACTTGCTGCTCTCCAGTGACTTCAAATAATTGTTTATTTGTCCAGTATCATTGGCAGAAGGGTTAGTCAGGGACAAGTGAGTCCATCATGACCAGAACTGCAATTTTACTCCCCAAATCTAATCCCTCACTAAGGCTGCTCATCTACCTGCTAAACAGTTTTGTGTGTGTGTGTGTGTGTGTGTGGCTGGCTAATATGGGGGTCCTAAATAGCTCTTAAATCCACCCACTTCTCTTCATCTGGACAACCTCACCCACCTCCAAGTTGGTTTCCTCTCATGTACTCTTGCTTTCCTCCAATCTACCATCCTGAAGTCAGAATAATTTTTAAAAAATATAAATGTGATTGTGACACTCCCTGCTTAAAACCATTCTGTGAGCCTTCACTGCTCCCAGAATGAATCTATATTCCCACCATGTCCTAGAAGGCCCTCTGCAATATGACCCTGCCAAGTTCACTGGCTCATCTTACCCCATTTTTTCCTCCTTTCACCCACCTCTGGGCCTTTGTAGCTGTTGCTCCCTCTGTTGGAAAACCCTTTCCACTGGCTTTTTAACAGTCTGACTCCTCATCCCTCAAGATCCAGCTTAGCTGCTGCTTCCTCTAGGAAACCTTCCCTTATCTGAGTCAGGTGGCTTCTCTGGAGTCCCACAGCCCCTACTATTCCCCCACCCTGGCCCTGACCCCCCTGTCTGTGCAGCCCCATCACAGTCTTGACTAAGCTGATCAGTTACTGTCTGGTAATGAGTCTGTCACTTCCTCTTCCACCCTCCCCTGGCTACTGGACTGTGAGCCCCATGGAGGCGGAGCCCAAGGCTGTCTTGGTCACTGCTGTGTCCCCAGCATCACGTAAGTACAAGGTATGGTTTAACCAACTATTCAAGTTTCCACAAACAGGTTAAGACGGCATTAGAAATGGGTATGATATAGGCATATCAGTTATTCAATTACTGAATTGACAGCTGCTGTGCCCCAAGCTCTCTGTGGACCCCTGACCACTCCCAACTCTCTCCCTAGAACCCTCATGTCCCTGTGATCCATCAGCGAAAGCGGTAACATAGCAGGGTGCCTCCAGGGGGCCGTTCTGGCACTGACCAGAATTGTTAAATATGCTATCATCTCTTATTAGATGCATTATTTAGACCCTAGTATGAATGATTTCCTTAAGCACATCTAACCAAGAGAGGAGGCCAGTGTCCTCTCTCTTATCACTTCCTTAAAAATAAATATCTGTTCAACAGATCAAAGTTTGTGGTTACGACGGATGAAGAACAAGGAAAACCCAGTGCAAACGCAGGCACTCTGCTTACTGACATCACTGTGACTGGACTGGTCTTCGTTGATTTCCTTCCTCACCAAGGCCAGAAAGAGAAATCTCTACTGACCATGCAACCTAGATCTATTCCTTCCCCACCATTCCTCTCTTGTGGGAATTTGGGAGAATCTGACCCTTTCTAAGTCTTTTTCTTAAACTGACCAAAGCCTAAAGCCATGAAACTCAACAAAAGGGCTCATGGAAGTTTCTTCACATTTTCTTCCACTGCCTAAGTCAATGTCCATCTGTTGCAGGGAGTTTTCCCAGCCCTCTGCAGCACATCTTATCCTGTCCTCCTTTGACTTTCCTTAAGGACTCTGAGTCTCTGCTTGTATCTTGGCCCCTCAGCATCCATTGCTTGGACCATTTTCTGTCTCCACGGAAAAAATTAGATGGATAAACATCAGTGAGACACCTCATCTACCTCTCAAGTGTGTGTGTGAGCTTGTTAAAGACAGGTGTTGCACTTTATACATAACAATCACATACAAACATGCAGGATGGGGACAGGGTTAGGGATGGGGATAAGTTTGTAGTTAGTGGTGGGTTTGGAGATAGTTTGAGATGAGGACGGGGTTGATTTGGGGATGCAGTTAGAGCTGTGTCTGAAATAGGGATGGGTTTAGTCTGAAACAGTGTTGGGGGTAAAATGACATTGGAGATGGGATTGGAGGTGAGACTGAGTTGGGGTTGGTACTGTAGTAAGGCATGGAGTGGGGCTGGGGTGGTGTAGGATTGGGTTAGGGTTAGGGTTGATGATGAGGTTGAGTTGGGGATGGTTTGGGGTTGGGTATAGCAAGGGCTGCCCCACTTACCAGGGCTGGGCCGGTTGCACAAGTCTGACCCACATATGGCCTCTGTAAGGGTAATGATCTGCATGCCGGTCCGGTAGCTCATGGTCCTGTTGGTCTTCTCTGGGTGGGCACAGCCTCTCTCTACCAACTCCAGTTCTTCCCCTCCTGTGAGGAAGTATCTTCATCATCCCAGAAGCTCCCCTGGGCCCAACCAGCCTCTGACACTCCTGGTCTCAAGGTCATCCACTCCCAGGGCTGATCCTTGCCAGGCCTCTTCTCTTCTTTGGGTCCAGCTCTGTCTAGAGTTATCCCTCCCTCTTTACCCCCTCCCCCACAGAGGGAGCCTTCTTTTTCTTTCTCTACTATCATTGGGACTTTCTGGATCTATCTACCTCTCACCCTCCCTCCCTAGCTTAGTGATCTCAGCAGGGAGATGCCTCTAACAGGAATTTTTAAAGGGAAATGCTTCAAGCTTACCAAGACAATAGTATATGTTGTTATGCACAAGTACAAGAAAATGATATAATAAATACTGTGTATTCATCACCCTACTTTGTAAAACATTAGCATTGTGCTATATTTGTTTCAGATATTTTTAAATCAATGGCATCTAAAAGACAGAGTTAAATCTCACTCCTCTCATGCCCTGTCCAGGGGCAACCACTGCCGTAGATAGTTCTTACACTATGTATGCATAACAACATATACTATTGTTTTACAAGTTTTAAAGCTTATATAAAAAGGAATCATACTCTGTGACATGTTTTTTCCTCTCAATCTTGTTTTTGAGATGTATCCACATTGATACCTGCAGCTCTAGTTCTTTCATTTAAACTGCTGCACAGCCTTCCATTATGTGATTATACCACAGTGTTTCTCAACCGCTGGTGACTGACTTGAGGTTGTTCCCGCTTTTCCATATCGCACTGTTGTTAAGAACATCCTTATACATGTGTCCCTGAGCACATGTGGCCAAGGTTCTGTGAAGGTTCTACATTCCTAGCTGCTTGGCTTTAGGGTATACTCATCTTCATCTGTACTAGATATTGACAAGGCGCTCTGGGCCGTGGATGCGCCAACTTACCCCCTGACCACAGGGTCTGCAGTTCCACATCCTCAGCAACCCGAGTACTGTCAGATTTTTAAACGCTTTTTAATTTGCCTTCCCCTAATTACTGGTGAGAGACGTTTCTTGGTCACTTGCGTTCCCTGTCGCGCTGGAGTGGGGGAGCTCACCTTCCCATATGCGCAGTACCGTGGTCCTGCAGAAGTCCTGGCCGAGGGCGCACTCGTCCACCCGGCAATTCCCGCTCGTCTCACACAGCACGCACCGCAGGCCCCACGAGGCTGGGGGAAAGAGACGTGGGGAGAGAAGAGGTTATACGCTCCGCGCCAGGATCCCCCTCTCGCCCCCTTACGCCCCGGTCCCAGGGCCAAGTCTCCAGGCCCCGTCCGCTCACGTTGGTGCTCCATGTCTGCCCGCCCCTCGGTTCCAACGCTGGGTTCCGACCGGGGGCACTTCCGGTCCGTCCTTTGGCCCACGTTCTATCCCCGCCCACAAGTCTTTCCCCAAAACCGTGCCCTGGCCCGCTCTCCCTTTAATTCTGTCCTGGCGCAGTCTATCCTACACGTCCTGTCCCGCCCTCCATCAGGACGCTCTATCCCTGCTCCCGTTTAGGAGCACCAGCCGCCCTCGGTCTATGCCGCCTCTCCAACTCTGCCGGGGGGTCCTATCCTCACACACCCAGGCGGTCTTTACGTTATACCACCGCCCCCGGTGCCCTCGAGTAACTATTCCCCCCCCCCCCCTCACGCTACTCCACGGCTTTTTTTTTTTTTTTTTTTTTTTTATTATATTTAGAATGTAGACACACATACATGA
>NW_007726758.1:273493-292536 GCF_000696425.1 Galeopterus variegatus
GCCATCCCTATAGGGGATGCGAACCGGGGCCTTGGTGTTATCAGCACCGCACTCTCCCGATTGAGCCACGAGCCGGCCCACGCTTTCAGGTTCTATTCTCGCCCCTGCGTCGACTCTCCCCGACCTTCTCTCCGGGCCCACCAGTCCTTCCGAAGCTCTAACCCCGCCCACCGGCCCTCCCGGGATTCTTTTTTTTTTTTTTTTTTTTTTTTTTTTGC
Source organism: Galeopterus variegatus (assembly GCF_000696425.1). NCBI lineage: Eukaryota > Metazoa > Chordata > Mammalia > Dermoptera > Cynocephalidae > Galeopterus > Galeopterus variegatus. The sequence continues at coordinate 273,712 of NW_007726758.1, forward strand.
TCAGCCAGTGAGCGGGAACCGGTCTGTATGTGGGATCCGAACCCTCAGGCGGGAGCGCCGCCGCGCTTCCCAAGCGGCGCACTATCCAGTGCGCCACCGGGCCAGCCCCCCCTCCCGGGATTCTAATCCCAACTACTCCACGTCCCCCGACGACCTCTCCCAGATACTCTAGCCCCGCCCCCAGCTCCTCCCGACATTCTAGCCCCGCCCCCAGCTCTTCCCGACGTTCTAGCCACGCCCTCCACTCCCTCCCGGGGTTATAACCCCGCCCACTCTCCCCGCGCCCAGGCCCTATCCCAGCCCACCAGGCCTACACACAAGGCTCTCCCGGCCCCAAATTCCGAGTCCTCCGCAGCTGTTACTCATCCTCGGCCTCCCGTGGCCCGAGAGCTTTACTGTCACGCCACCGCTCCCGCCCTGATTCAGTTCCTTCTCCATTTCCTCTCCTTTCTTAAGCCCATTCCTCCACGTTTTCCGGAGGAAGCAGATGAGACGGTCACGTCGGCGAAGGGGTAGTGAAAGGGGAAGATCCTCGAGGGACAAGCCCTGGGTGCCCAGGCGTTGGCTCCGCGACGCTCGGCCTGACTCTCTTCAGATCTTTTGTAAAATGGGGCGCTGTCCTGCCTGTCTCTCAAAGGGGGGATCCGACAGAGTGGACAGCGCTGTGGGGCGTCGCTGCGGGGTCAGAATCACACTTACTCAAGGACTGGCTGTGTGATTCGGACCAGTTACTTAACCTCTCTGTGCCTCAGTTTCCTTCTTTGTGAAAAGGAATGAACAGTCCCATCTGCCTAGTTTGAAATGGCAAGGAAGGAGCTTAGAAGAGGGCCTGGAATAGAGAGCACTCACCAAATGATGGCTGTGCTTAAATGCCTTTGCTCAACTAATGCGAAGGTACTTCAAAGAGTTCCTGGACAAATAGAATTATCCCGGCACCGGCCAGTCGCCAAAAAAACACCCCCACCCCCCCAATACTACGAATCTTTCCATGAACTTTTTGAAGTACCCGTGTATTTCCTGAGCGCCCACTGTGTGCCAGCTACTGCGCTGGGTGGGGCTGCATATAGCAGGAGAATTATAACTTGATTGGAGGGAGGTGCTGGGAACTGAACAACGTTTCTCCACCTCACCCTTGAACCCCACCCCACCCCTATCAGACCCAGCTCAGGCGTTCGGGCACCCAGTCCCTACCTGGGATGCAGGTCTGAACCAGCAGCAGCAGCAGCGGCAGCCGACGGCCCATGTCCGGAGGGCGGCTCTTGTCCGCGGCCTCCCTGCACCTCTGCTCACGTCTGGCCCCAGGGAGGAGACAGTTTTGTGGCCCCGGGGGCTCCTCCCATACGTTTTGCGAAAGAGCGAGTCAGTCCCAGATGCGTGGGCGTCTCTCCCCGCCTCCCCCACGGGCCTCCCAGGACAAAACTTCCCTTCCCAGGGTGCGGCCAGCCCGTTGTGGGGGCGGGGCGCGGGGAGCTGGCTCGGCTCTGACTCTAGTAGCTGACGGCAGAACTGTGTCCTCAGGCTGCCTGGGTGCAAATCCCAGTTCCCCCTCTTCCTGCTATGGGACCTTGGGCAATCACTCTCCTCACCTGTAAAATGGGAATTAAAAACTTGTCCCAAAGAGAGATTCGAATGTGGCTGATCATTCAATATTAAGATTTTTGTTAGTTTTGTTAGGAGAGATAGTGGTATTGTGGTTTGTGGGAAAATGTCCTTATCATCTAGAGATGCACGCTGAAATATTTGGGGGTGAAATGACAATGTCTGCAATTTACCTTAAAACACTTCAGCCAAGAAAGTAGATATCGCTGTCATGAAAATGGTTTTATGGTTGTGTGAGAAAACTATTTTTATTTTTTACAGAAGCTCACTGAAGTATGTAGGGGTGAATGTCATTGATGTCTGTGTTTACTTTAAAATACTTTAGAGGAAAATGAAGGCAAAATAGCCAAATATTTGTATCGATTATATCAAGGTAATGGGTTTATGGGGGCTTATGCCATTCTGTCTCCTTTTCTGTGTGTTTGAAACAGTTTGTAAAAAGCAAAAAGTAAAGTAAAATAAAATGCAGAAGATAATATAGTCTTCCTGTCTTAGGATGCTTCTGACCAATCAGAGCAATTTAATGCAGGTAAACGCTGGAACAGTTGCTGACCACAACTGAGAGCCCAACAAATTCCTTCACTATTTACCAAGAACCTATTTTGTGCTGGGCACTTGCCCAGGAGCTGGGGACACAGCAGGAAATCAAGCAAAGTCCCCACCCTTATTGCCACTGCCAGTGGGGAGTAGATGTGTGTTTTGCACGCAGCTACCTGACAGTGGTCAAGCAGTTACATGCAAAATGGAGAAAACAAAGCAGATTGAAGGAGGTATAAGTGCAAGAGAGGTATGAGCTGTTTTAGGCAGGATGATCCTGGAGGACTTCCCTGAGCAGTGGCATTAGAGCCTTTAGGGAAGAAGTCAGAGCAGATGTGTACAGGAACCTTTCCAGGGAGAGGGAATAGTAGCCAGTGCAAAGGCACTGAGGTAGGAGTGTGCCTGATGAGATCTAGGAACGGGTGGAGAGACCAGTGTGGCTGGAACGAGTAGGGGAGGGAGAGAGTAGTAGGTGATGGATAAGTAGTAGCTACCTCTAGTGTTATAATAATGATTATTCTATTGTTATTCTTATTAATTCATTGAAGCCTTAAGCTAATGATTTTAAGATAAGGTAAGAAAAGTCCCAAAGAAATCCTATCTCCTGAGGGGCAGTGTAGCCTCATGGTTAGGGGTGTAGGGTCTGGCCCCAGACTGTAAGGGTTCAAATTCCAGCTACTCGATAACTGTGTGGTCTCTGGCAGGTTACTTAATCTCTCTGTGTCCTAAGCTTCCTATCTGGAAGGTAGAGATAGGAAGTGTCTCCCGCCCAGGGCTGGTGTGCTGAGGAGATAAAAGAATGTGCCTAAGATGCTTGCCATGGTGCCTGGTGCATAGTATGTGCTCAGTAAAAATGGTCACTGCCGTTATTATTGTTGTTGCTCTGACTCTGGACTCTAGCCCTGTGTTTCCTCTTCCTGGAGTGAGAAGGGACTTGGAGACGTGTCATCGAGTCTGAGGTCAGCAGTTGTCATGCTGACAACTGCTGAAGTGGACCACTCCCTGGATGGTTCACCCTGGGCCAACGAAGACTTCCTTTCTGAGCCTCAGTTTCATTATCTGGAAAACGATGCCCTCTTGGGGTTCGTGTGAAGATTGAATGGGATATTAATGCGTATGAGGTGAGGAAATAGAAAGTTGGGGTATTGGATGGGGCTGGCCCGTGGCTCACTTGGGAGAGTGCGGTGCTGATAACACCAGGGCCACGGGTTCAGATCCCATATAGGGATGGCCGGTTTGCTCACTGGCTGAGCATGGTGCTGACAACACCAAGTCAAGGGTTAAGATCCCCTTACCGGTCATCTTTAGAAAAAAAAAAAAAAAGAAAGTTGGGGTATTGGTCCAGGAGGGTTTGAGACTCAGCTCAGACACTTGCTCCTGAGTGACCCTGGGTAGCTGGCTGCTGGGTGGGTGAGAGGCATCTCTCAGTGAAAAGAAGACTCAGGTTTGGGGGTCACACGGAATTGTGTGGTTTGGTGCTACCACTTCCGGGGGGGGGTAACCTCACCGCTCTGAGCCACAATTTCCTCTTTAATTTAAAGAATGAGGGGAGTATCTTGAAGCCAACTCATCCCCACCTCAGACCGCTCTGGTCTGCTGAAATCTGTCTTTCTCTTCCCTTCCGTGTCTGTCTTTGTCTTTTTCTATCTCTGTTTCATTCTTTTTTGTTATTTCTGTCTCCATCCCTCTCTCTCTCTCTCTGGCTCTGTCACTTTACCTCTCTCTGCATCTCTCTCTCTCTCTTTCTGTGTGTCCGTATCTGTTTTTCTTTGTCTCTATGTCCCTTTCTGTCTTTCTATTTTTGCTTCTCCCTTTTCTCTGTCCCTCTGTGTCTCTCCATGTCTATCTTTCTCCTGTTTCTTTGTCTCTGTCTCTCTGACTCTTTCTCTCTGTCTCTCCCTCAAGTGACACACACCTGTAAGTTTCTGATGATGCTCTAAGGGAGGGGGCAGGCAGGACGTGCAGGAGTCAGGGCCCGGGCACATTCCAGAAAAGCAGTAGGAATGTCCCTTCCTTCCTCCTCATGACTCACTTGGGCCTCACCTGGCTCCTGCCTGCCTACTGGGGCATGGGTGAGGCCCACAGGTTTCAGGTGCTTCCCCAGCCTGAGGAGAGAAGAATTTTGTGCAGAGACAGTGAGAGTGAGAGAGCTAGAGAGACAGAGACAGAGAGAGGGAGAGACAGAGAGAGGGAGAGACAGAGAGAGAGCTAAAGCTAGGAACAGAGACAGAGGTGGGGGTGAGGAGAGGAAGAGAGAAGAGACCAACAGACAGACTGGCTTGGGAACTCAGAGGAGGGGAGAGAGATGGAGACCGAGAAAACAGCAACCGAGAGACAAGGACAGAGGCGGTGAGATAGAGGGAGAGAGAGAGAGAATACGCGATTGACAGAGGGTGTTAGAGAGAACACCACCCAATTGCCTTCAGAGAGAGAAACTAGAGAGAGACAGAGACGCTCTGTGTGTGTGTGTGTGTGTGTCTGTGTGTGTCTGTGTCTATGCATCTGTCTGGGACTCTCTCAGCCTCTTGCCACCTGCCCTTAGGAAGTGACAGACTCTGGCCTGACTGCTGGGAATGCCTTCTCTGGTCTGGGGAGTGGTGGGCCACAGCTGATGGTGGGGGTAGGGCGACAGCCCATAGCCTCCCCTCCTTCAGGAGGCCTAACAGATCACACTGATGTGGCTTTCGATCCTGGCCTGGCCACCTCTTAGATGCAGGGGACCTTTCCGCTCAGGGAGAGGAGTGGAAGAGTTTGGAGACCCCTGGAGTCTAACATCTTTCTTCTACTTTCCAGGCAGAGAAGTGGAAGCCCAAAAGGGAGGCTTTGTTTATTTATTTGTTGGCAGCTGACCAGTAAGGTGATCCAAGTCTACTTATTTTATTTTTTAAATTGACAGATAACATTGTATTTATAGTGTGCAACATGATGTTTTGAAGTACGTACGTATACATTGTAGAATGGTTAAATCCAGCTAATTAACAAATGCATACCTCACATAGCTGTCATTTTAAGTTATGTAAGAGAACATAATTCACTCTCTTTACATTTTTCAAAACTATAATATATCATCATTAACTATAGTCACCTTGCTGTACAATAGATCTCTTGGAATTTATTCCTCCTATGTAACTGTGGTTATGTATCCTTTGACCAACGTCTCCCCATCCCTCTATCTCTCCTCATCACTCCAGAATGAAGTTCTGCCATTTGTGACAACCTGGAGGAACCAGGAAAACAATATGTTAAGTGAAATATGCCAGGCACAGAAAGACAAATACCATGTGATCTTACTTATATGTGAACCTAAAAAAGTTGATCTCGTAGCAGTAGAGAGTAGGATGGTTACCAGTGCCCCGGAACCTGTAAACATGACCTTATAGGAGAAAAGGGTCTTTGCAGAGGTGATTAAGTTAAGGATTTAAAAATGGGGACAGTATCCTGATTATCCAGGTGAGCCCTAAATTTAATCACGTGTCCCTTTAAGAGGGAGAGTGAGGGACATTTGACTGCAGACAGAAGAGATGAAGGCCATGAGACAGAAGCAGAGGAAAGCAAGGTCAGAAAGAGAAGATACCTTGCTGTGGGCTTTGAAGATGGAGGGAGGAATACAACTGTGGCTGGAAAAAGGCAAGGAAATCAGTCATCCTTAGAGTCTCTTGAGGGAGTACAGCCCTGCTGAAACCTTGATTTTGGCCTCATAAGACTCATTTCAGACTTCTGACCTCAATCTGCAAGAGAATGAGTTTCTGTTGTTTTAAGCCACTAAATTTATGCTAATTTGTTACATCAACAATAGGAAACTGATGCAAGAGGTTAAGTCACTTGCCTAAATTGACTTGTAAGTGTGGAGTCAGGATTCGAACCCAGGCAGTCTGTAAACCACCATGCTGAGGGTTGCTGCCCTGGAACAGCAACAACTAGAAGCTAGGTGTTTCCTCCCACTCTTTCCCAGCCCCAAGACTTTCCATCCCATCACCAGTCCGCTTCGTCGTGCCTCCTTTCGGCTTTGTGCATGGGGTTAGGGGTGACCTGGGGAGAAGAGGGGACTGAGAGAAGAAAAAAATTGCTGAGTTTATGCAAAGAAGAAAGGTTTCCTTGCCTTTAGCACTTTGCAGCTCTTTTGTTCCACCACCAAGCTGCAAGAGCAGAAGTAAACATTGCAATTTGAGGGATAATGCTCTGAGTCCATAAAGAGCTCTTGTAATGGGTTAAATTCCATCTCCACCAAAAAGATATGTGGAAATTATAACCCCCAGTACTGAGGATGTGACCTTATTTGGAAATAGGGTTGTTGCTTATGTAATTAGTTAAGTTGACGTTGTACTGGAGTAGGGTGGTCCCTAATCCAATGTGACTGGTGTCCTTATAAGAAGATGGCCATGTGAAGACAGAGAGAAACAAAAAAGAAGGCCATGTGAGAACGAAGGCAGGGACCAGAGTTGTGCAGCTGCAAGCCAACGAATGCCAAAGGTTGCCAGCAAACCACTAGAGGCTGGGAAGAGGCAAGGAAAGATTCCTCTACAGGTTTCGGAGGGAGCACAGCCCTACCGACACCTTGATCTTGGACTTCTTGACTCCAGACTGCGAGACAATAAATTTCTGTTGATATTAGCCACCCAGTTTGTGGTGCTTAGTTACAACAGCCCTAAGAAACTAATACAGCTTCTATGAACCAATAAAAGATTAGTAAGGGACAGTGTTATTAGTCAGTTGCTTATAAATTATTATAGTTGTTGTTTATAACAAGAATAACTGAAACTGGGTAATTTATAAAGAAACAGAATTTATTTCTTACAATTTTGGAGGCTGGGAAGCCCAAGTCCAGGCCTGGGGCACATGTGGTGAGTGCCTTCTTAAGGAGGGAACTCTCTGCAGAGTCCCCAGGCAACACAGGTTATCACATGCGAGAGTGGCAAGAACACATCTGCTGCTTTCTTCCTCTCCCTATAAAGACCCCAGTCTACTCCCTTACAACCTACTAAACTATTAACCCATTACTCCATGAATGGATTAACCCATTCATAACGGCAGGGTCCTCATGATTCAATCATTCTCCCAAACACCCCCACCTTTCATCATAGTGAGGATTAAATTCCAACATGAGCTTTGGAGGGGACAAACATTCAATCCATAGCAGACTGGAAAGGAAGCACAGTGGCTTTTATACAAATGACACTAAAGCACCATTTATTTATTTATTTTATTGTTATTATTATTTTTTTTAAAAGATGACTGGTGAGGGGATTTCAACCCTTGACTTGGTGTCAGCACCACACTCTCCCAAGTGAGCAACTGGCCGGCCCCTAAAGTACCATTTAATCAGTCAACGTTTGCTGTGTTTTAACTACCCCAAAACTTAATGCTGAAAACAACAAACATTTATCACATCTCATGACTGTGCAGGTCATCTGGGCCATTCTGGTCTAGCCTGGCTTGGCCAGGCCTGGTTAGTCTTAGATACTGTTTTGGTCTGAGTGTTTGTGTCCCTCCCAAATTCATATATTGAAATCCTAACCCTCAGGGTGATGGTATTAGGAGTTGGGTCTTTGGGGAGGTGATTAGGTCTTTAGGGAATGGGATTGGTGCCCTTATAAAAGAGGCCCCAGAGAGCTGCCCTCTCCTTCCACCATGTCAGGAAGCAGTCAGAAGACATCTTGGCCCTCACCAGACCCTGAATCTGTTTCCTTCCTGCAGGCAGGAGCGGAGCATGGGCTCATTCACCCAGCAGCAAGAAAGTAGAACAGAAGCTGCATGTTCTTGAGGCCTAGGCTCAGAACTCATGCAGCGCCACTTCTGCCACATTCTACTGGCCAAAGCAAGTTACAAGACCAGCTCTGATGTGAGGGGAGGGTGGGAAATAGACTCCATCTCCTGATGGAAGGAGCTGCACAGAATTTGTGGCCATTTGCATTATCCTACCACACCTCTTTTCACCTATCCCATTGGCCAACATGAAACAGCTGGAGGGGACATGGAGTTTGGTGAGGCTGTGGAAAGACAGATAGTTGCCTGCATTGCTCTTGTGAGTGTGAGTTGGTGCAGCCTTACGGAAGGTAATTTTGCAATCGCTCTCAAAATTACACGAAACCTTTTGACACAACAAAACCACCTGGACCATGTGTGAAATGATAATGGGTGCAACGCGGCTCATTGCGGAATAGTTTGTAACACCAAATGATGGCAAGACACCTAACTCAACGAGAAGCGCATTGATCCAGTGGAAAAAAGAAAGAGGAAACTTTACATAATTCAGATACATCATTGTTAAGAGGAAAAATCTAGGGGCAGAATTGTGCATAGAGTACCCTACCATTTCTGCATAAAGGGGGGCATATGTCATATTTGCTTGTATGTGCATTAAATAACTCATCTTATGTCCCTTTACTTCCAGGTTTCAAATTAAGGGAAGGGAACTCTCCCTTTCCCACATACCTGCCCTTCACTCTTTACCCCACAAACCTTGTGTTTGTGCAGTGCCTGGACTGTTCACCCAGCCTGAGTCATCAGCCCCTTGATAACCTCTGAGGAGACCGGCTTCTTCTCATCACAAAGCACCAGAGCTGCTCCCTCTTCCCCGGACTCCAGACTCCCCTGGGGGACTCGCTTGTTCTTCTGACTTTCCACCTGAATCAAAGGGTTCTGGATCTACTGGGGAAGGAGGTGGGCTGAGTCCCCAAACTTCTCCCTGCCTCAGCACTTGGTCAGGAAATGCTGTGCACCGCCTCCCTCCCTGCCTCTGCCCCCAGGCTCCTGTTTTTCCTCCTTGCGGTTGCACCTTCCAAAGCAAACTCCTTGATTGTACACACTGCTGAAGGGAACCACCAGGGAGTCTGGGAAGCCTGACACACCTGCGGGTTGACATTGGACTAGTCTTTTCTCTTGCTTGGGATCTCTCCTCTGAGCCAAGGGAGAGGTCAACCTCAGCCTAGCCACAGATATGTTGCTAAAAAATAATAATAACAGTGATGATTATAACTGTAAGAGCAGCAGTTAATGCCTGCTGTTCCAAGTGCTCTGTACAAATCTACTCATTTAATCCTCACAGCAGCCCATTGAGGTAGGTCCTCTGAGTTGCCCTATTTTACAAATGAGGAAACTGAAGCTGAGGTAAATAAAAAGATTCATTCAAGGCCACTGGTGGCAAAATAGAATAATTTAATCAGGCTGCCCTTGCCTCAGGGCCAGTTGGGGGTGATTAAGTAAACAAACTGTGTGTGTGTATGGGTGGAGTTAGTGCGCCTGTGTGGCACCACCAACTTGGCTGGCATTTACTGCCTCGGGCAGCCTCCACCACGAGCAGCCATGCTTTCCAACCTATGGCTTCCAAGGACCTTTTTGCTGGTTACCTAGCTCATAGATCTGCCTGTGAGGGGCCTGGTGACCCAGCCTGGTGTGTGAGGGGGTCTGGTGACCCAACCTGGCATGTGAAGGGTCTATGACCCAGTCTGGAATGGGCTTTAGGGGTCTGTGAGCTCCAGACCCAGCCCTAGTGTGACAATTGGCATAGTCAGCAGGATGCCGACATTTGCCGGAGAGCCACAATTGGCCCACAGTGCAGAATTACTGGCAGGTAGAATAGCTGGACAACTAGCGTGGTCCTGTAGCTAGACAATTGGATCATGAACAGAATAAAAGAGCTCCACAACTGGTGATGTCGGCAGGATGCCGACATTAGCAGTAGCACTACAGCCACTCACCTTGGAAGTGGCAGAGCTGGAATTTGAACCCAGACTGTCTGGTTCCAAAGCGTTCATCCTCCTCCAAGATGTGTGTGTGATTTCCTTGAGGCCTGAACATCAGGACACGAATCCTCCCGACACTAACTGAGCACTTACTGTAACTCAGGCCCTAAGTTAGATCCATTTGGCAGATGAACACACCAAGGCCCCAAATAGGGAAGGGACATCCCCAGAGTTACCCCTCAAAGGAGAAGCAAGTAGAAGTCAAAGCCTGTGAAGGAGTGACTTCTATATAGATGTGCCAAGCCCCAGGGCCGGACGGCCTCTCATGGGGTGGTTGAAATCAACCTTCATGCCACTGAACAAATGTGAAAATCAAGGCAGCCCAGTCAGGTGCAGGAGAGTGGGGCAGACCTCATCCAGCAAGGCAGGCTGGTTTTGCTCTTGGTGAAGCCCACTGGTCAAGTCAGAGAGGCTTGGGTTTCAAATCCTGGTTGTACCAACCTCCTCACTTTGTGGGCCTGGGCACATGTGGACAAGGGCCTTGACTGCTCTGAGCCTTGGTTTCCTTCTCTGTAAAAGGGGCAAACTCAGGGCTGATTCCAATACTGAGGTATGTCCAGATTTGGTTGTTAAGAATCCTCTGCCTTGAGACCTGGAGTGCCCCCATGGCATCTCAGGGTCCTCCCAGACAGCCCCATATTCTAGCAACTAAAGGGAAACACCGGGCCCATGGAGGCCACCAGGATGCTACTCTAGCAATCAGGCAGAATTTTTACTTCCCCTAACCTGGCCTATACTAACTGATGGTCATAGATTTTGAATATTCCTCCTGGAATGACAAGGGCTTGTGGGACTAGTGCAAGGATTTAGTGAGTTAGCAACTGCATTAAGTGACCAGGCAACCTATCAATAATATGAGTAGTAATAATACTAATAATAACAGCACATCCACCCATCCTTTGTCTTCACTGAGTAGCCTCAGCTTCTCCCACATGCCTCTCAGGACTCAGTTTCCCCAACTTGATGCTCTCTAAGTCTGCTCCTTGGCCAGGAGTCCCAGGGGCCAGGGTGGCAGCGGGGGCCACTATCTTCCCAGCCTGTTTGCTCTGCCTCTTCCAGGGCTGCCACCCTGGCCAAGGCTGTTGAATAAAAGGCCAAAGCACCCGTGTCCTGCTTCCTCCTCTCCTGCCTGGATCATGCTCTGGCTCCTCCCTGACTTGGCACTCCTGGGGGTGCTGGCAGCCCCAAGAGGTGAGTGTGTCATGGTCCCTCAAAGAGGGTCTCTCTTCACAGAGACCTCCAAGACATGTCCAAGGTCCCATGGGTGGTGGGAGTCTGGTTCAGAGTCTGAGCGCCGGGTCCTTCCACCTGGGCTTGTCTAGAAGAGGCAGCAGAACAGAGTCTCTGAGAACACGGCTCTGGAGCCAGGCTGCCTGGGTATAAATCTCGGCTTGTCACTTAGCTGTGGCAAGACACTTAACTCTCTGTGCCTTAGTTTCCTCAACTGTGAAATGAGGGTGATAATGAACCTGCCTCAGAGGGTTGCTGGGGACTTTAATTGAATTAATATGTTTGAGGCGCTCAGAACAGAACCAGGCTCGCAGTAGCCCTGTTTGAGGGTGGGCTCTCATTCACTCCCAGGACCAGTTATTATTATTCTTTTGCTTTACCTGCCTGTCTCCCCTCTGGCTCTAATTCTGCCACTTTTGGCCCGGGTTGGGAATTAAGAAGCCTGGATCCTAGCCAGGACCTCACTGTTTGACGGAGAATGACACCCGAAACCCCTCTGGTCTCCGTTTCCTCATCTATAACAGGGAGGTGTGAGATGAGGTCAGCAGTTTTCAGGCTGTGCTTCCTAGGGTGGAAAAGTTTCCTTGAAGAGCCTCAGGGCCTTCAGGAGGTCAAGAAGGCTGACTGGACAGACAGATTCCCCTTGGCCCAGTCTGGGAAGGGAAATTCCACTTCCACCTGCTCAATTCTGGGCTTGTGAGGGAGACGTTTGGAGAGAATTTCGTGGGCAGAAGTGTGGATTCGATAGAAACTGCCAGCGACTCCAGCTTGGAGATTCTGCGATTCCCACCTCCTAACCTTTGCTCATGCCGTTTCGCCCACCTGAAATGCCATTCACACTTCTCCAGGAAAATGTTCCTTGATCTTCCCCAACAACCCACCCACCCGAGCCCTCAGTCCTATTCTTGAATCCTCTGCGCATGTGTGTTCTTTCTCCTCTTTCTCCTTCTCAAACTACAGGGCTGATCACTCCTCTCTCCCCACAGGGACCTCCAAGACATGTCCAGCCTGCTCTTTGCTGTGAAGCTGCACTGAGATAACTTGTCCTTCTGCCCCAGACTCCTGCTTGTTTAGCCAGATGCAGCTGGGTGGGGGCCCACACAGGGGGGCTGGACAGAGAGGTTGGACAAAGGGGGTGGGCAGGGATTGAAGGGAACAAGCATGGATGAGCCACCCTGGGACTGGAGGTTGCAAACTTAGCCTCCTAGCTCAGCTCAGTGCTGCTGGGGTAGAGGCAGGGGTGGACTGGAGGCCAGCTGAAGCTCTAGACTGGCCTCTGGGGATTGTTATAGAGGGGGCGGAGGTCTGGGAGGTCTTGTGGGGGCCTCTAATCTCCCCTCCTCAACCTCTATCACTAGAAAATGGGGTGTGTGGCCCCTGAGAAATGCCAAAGTGTCTACGCCCTGACCTATGGCCCCCACTCAAGCCTCTGGCTCAGCACAACCTGTTCTGACAACAACTGTAGCAGCACTCCCGTACAAGGTTTGTCAGCAGGACCTGGGGGTTACATACCACGGTGGGGGGTCATGGGGACTTGGCTTCATTTCCAGCTCTGCAGCTTTCTGTCTGGTTGATTGGGGCAAGAAAGAGGATCTGTTTCCTCATCCGGAAAATGGGTGTGAAATAAGTTTTGTAGGAGGTTCATCCCCTAGACTGGCACATAGTAGGCACTCCATACTTTGTAACTGTGCTTTATTGAATTGTTAGGGCTGGAGAGAAGCTCAAGACATTTTCTTTCTCCTTAGGAGAGGGGCTTCCTTGAAGACTAGTGAAGCAGAACAAGAAATGTTAGAGATGGTGAAAGGCCCAGGTGGAGGTGGGCCCCGTGGAGAGCCCAGGGCGCAAAATTTAAGGAGGCGAGTGACCCTACGAGTTAGTGCCTCCTTAAATTTGGCTTCCCCCTAGACCTGGCCCAGGGTGGTGATAAAGATCACTTTTTGTTGCTTGGTTATTTCTTAAAAGAAGGAATTTGTATTTGGCAGTTGTAGCAATGAGGAGATGTAGCACTGGGGCTACTAGCCATCCTTTCAAACAACTAGGATTTATTTCCCTCCCGTATTGCTACAGACAATTGTATTGCTAAGTGACTACACCAATTGTATGGCTAGGGCTAGGTCTCAGACCCTTCAAACCCATCGTACAGACTGGATCACAGACCCCTCACTTGCCAGGCTGGGTCAAAGAGCCCTCGCATGCCAGGCTGGGTCAAAGACCCCTCACACGCAGATCCATGCTAGGTAATTGGGAAAGATCCCGGGAGCCATCGGCAGATGACATGAGCTCAGTCCTCAGCAGTAGCAGCAGCAGCTTACAGCAGCATTAGCAGCAGAAGCAGCAGTGGTGGCAGTGGCCTCTTGGGGCATCCTGAGGGCCCTGGCAGCAATAGCCTCCAGCAGCAGTAGCAGCCTCCCTGTGGCACCCCCCCCCGGAGGCATCCCGGGGGCAAGAGGCACCCTGTGGATCAGAGCCACTCGTCCTTTATACTTAAGTCCATAACCCAGGACACCTGTGTGCATGTGCATATTTACATCAAATGCTCAGCAAGATTCTGAACATCTGGGGCTGGCCCAGTGGCGCACTGCTACAGTGCACCGCTTGGGAGTGTGGTGGTGCTCCCGCCGAGGGTTCGGATCCCACATACAGACCGGTTCCTGCTCACTGGCTGAGCGAGGTGTGGGAGCAACACCAAGGGTTGCGATCCCGTTGCCAGTCCCGGTCCGGTCCGGGCGCGACACTGAGGGTTGCGATCCATTGCCGGACATGACAAAAGACAAAAAGGAAAAAAAAAAAAAAAGATTCTGAACATCTGAGGGGCCCTGAGCATTTTCCTTCACTTTCCCTACACCTCCTCTTAAATTGTGCACCTCAACAAAATAAAACCTACAGGTCCAAGCTGAGAGGTGGGCAAGCTATTCAGTATATAAAATGCCAGTTATGATTATAGCTGTATTAATGTAACAAAACTCCTATGTGTATAGAAAGATCAAAGGGACCACACCAAAATTCTTCTAGTAATTGTCTTTTTTTTTTGTCCTTCGCTCAGCCAGTGAGCGCTGTGAGCGCACCGGCCATCCCTATATAGGATCCGAACCCGCGGCGGGAGCACTGCTGCACTCCCAGCGCTGCACTCTCCCGAGTGCGCCACGGGCTCGGCCCTAGTAATTGTCTTTTGGCAGAGGGTCTACCACAGTACTATCCAATAGAAGTATAATGTGAGCTGTATGTGTAATTAAAATTTTTCTAGTAGCTGCATTAAAGAGTAAAATCAGTGAAATTAATTTTAATAATATGTGTTATTTAAGGCCCTCCATCTAAAACTTTATCATTTCAACATGTATATAACCAATATAAAATTATTAATGAGATATCTTTTTTTTTTTCATACTAGGCCTTTGAAATCTACTCAAAGATTTTACACTCCTGGCTCATCTCAAAGGGACTCAGCTGAGCTTCAAGTGTTCAATAGCCATGTGTGGCCACTGGCCACGTGTTAGACAGCACAGCTCTTTAGTAATGCTTCCCTTAGTCTACTTTCTGTATCTGCCATTGCTTTGATATGAGCCCATATTAATACAATCCATGGCTTAGTTTTGACTCAGGAAAAATATACTTAAGTGGCTTCCTCTTAAATGTTTTGGATCTCTAAATAAGCTCTCAAAGTTAATCAGATGGAGGAGAACCCAGAAAGCAAAGTTCTCTTTTTTGCAGAACACTAAAAAATCTTAAACCTGAAATAACAGGATTGCTTTTTAATCACTTTTGGAATTCAAAGTCTCTAAGGGAGGGGTTCTGTCTGTTGTGTCTCCAGGGCCTAGAAGAGTGCCTGATATATGGTTGGCACTCAGAAGTGTTTGCAGAACTAATAAAAGAACCCTTAGGATGCAGACTGAAGGTTTCTTTAAGACAAATGAACTGTGTGGGGACAGCTCCACCTTGGGCTCTGTTTGCTGCTACTCTGGATAAGTCTTCAGGGTCCGGAAGGAGGCAGTTCAGAATGGTCCCACTTCAGAGGAAAATGATCTGGATTTTTGGGGGGGTGGAGGCAGCAAGAGGGAGGGCAGGAGAAGAGAGGGCTGGTGGGGAAAGATGAGCAGGGAGGGGGTGTTCTGCAGCCCCCAACCCACTCCCACCAGAGGCAGGGCCCAAGACTCAGCCCAACAAGATGACATGTCACTACTGTTCTGGAAATAAGTCGGCCCCATTTGACTCCCTTTGGGTCATGAACTGCACCAGGGAACAGACTGTGTCACTCTCAATGGGACATGGAGGACAGTTAAGGGCTCCTTCAAGAGGTCATTTGCACGGCAGGCCTCTCTCCTCTCCCACCTGCACAATTAAGTGTTGAGATTCATTTGCATGTGTTTTCTGGTTATCTATTGCTATTTACAAGTCACCCACAAACTTAATGGTTTCAAGTGACAATCATTTTATTATCTTTTACAGATTCTGTGGGCTGGGAATTAAGGAAGAGCTCAACTGGACAGTTCTGTGTCTCTCCTGTGTGTAGTCAGAGGGTGGCTAGAGCTGGAACTGCAGGGTCTAGAGCAACTGGGGGCCTGCTGAGCATCTCTCTCCTACATGTAGTCTCAGAGCCTTCCGTATGGTCTCTCCACATTGTTTAGATGGCCACATGATGGCCACCTTGGGGCTCTTTAAATGGTGGCAGAAGACGTCATTCAGAAAACAAGGTGGCGGCTAACTGGTCTTTTATGACTTAGCCTTGGAAGTCACATAATGCTAATTCTACTCTGTTTTATTGATTGAAATGGTAACAAAAGTTCATCTGGTTTCAAGGGGGGATGGGGCACAGACCCCACTTTTTAATGTGTCAGAATTTGCAGATGCTTGGAGGAGAAGGTTTTTCAACAAAAGGCTTAGAATAGAACCATACTTGCCAGAGGATAGACTAACTATGAACAAAAACAAAAGGGCAGAGAGAAGTGGCCTAAGCTTCTGCTCCTTGCGGTATGATGGACGAGATCCTCTGAAAGGTCCCCCTGCTCTACACAGTGGCATACTGCGGAGGTGGGGGGAGGGAGAAGTGGAGGGAGTGGTCCACCCTGGTGGGGAGAAGTATTTTATCACTGACATTGTTTAGCATTGCTGGTTACCCGGTGATAATCAAAAGCAGACTGACTTTTAGTCAGTTTATTATTATTTTAAATGCTCTACAGACAATATAGCCCCTTATAGCCTGTTCCTGGGTGGGACTGCTCCCACTATCCCATCCCCCTGTCGTATGCCACTGTTTGCAGATGAACTAGATCTTTTACAGATATATTTTTCCATGTTTTGGAGGGTTTGCAGGAAATTAGGGAAATTTCCAAGGGTCCCCAAACAAAACAAAAATGTAAACAGATATCAGAATGAGAGCAGTGAGCAAACCCGAAAGTCACAGTGGTTCTGAGAGCAAATGTTGATAACAGCCTGCTTTGGATAAATAGTTCTTGGGACTGCAGTACAGTTGGGGAACTGACCCTTAGACTCCCACATAAGCCAGGGACCTTGGAAGGAGGCAGAAATGATCAAATCCTCTCCAGGGAAACCTTCCAGGATTCCCATGGATAAATATTAATCAAACATGAGCTCACAATCAGAGCTCATGAAACGCACCGTAGACAAGCCACCATGAGAGAAAGCAGAAACAACAAGCCACAGATGTAGACCTGTGAGGAGCTCAGCTATTGCAATTACCATCTACAGAGCAGAACATAACTATGAGCATACCTCAAAAAGTTCATGGAAAGATTTGTATTACCTTTCAATTCTATTTTTCCATGAAATTTTTGAAGTACCTTTGTATGTGTGATCTATTTGAAGGAATAAAGTTAGAATCACAAAAATGAGCAGGCAACAAGAGCCTGCCCCCCCCCCCAAATGACCAGGTAGATTTGAAAATGAATCATATAGAACCACTGAGGGCTTGTCAAGAGAAACGGGAACTTTCAGACAGGAAGACAGACATCAAGGTGAAAGGCTTGGGCTCTGAGCCTCTTCCTGTAGCCTCCTCCTGTTTCTGTAGGGGGTCCACAAATCCTGAAGGGCTGTGTTACACCAGAGGTCTGTTTCATAAGAATGCCACCCTGGGCCTAGGGGAGTCTGGATTTCATCTCACTGCAGAGCCTGAATGCAGCTACCTGGGTCCTCCCACACAGCCAGGTGCTTTGAACCCCACTTCCTGAAACCCTACCCTCTCTGTCCTCCCTAGATCCCATATGCTGTTCCCAACCCTATGTTCCCAGGGGGCTCCCCTCTACCACCACAGTGCTCCCTAGGAGTGCAATTACCCATATGCACACACCCCCCACTAATACACTCAGAAGGAGCAAATCCCTTTGGCGTATATTCACATATCCACAAACACTCACATCTATGTGCCAGCCCCCAAAACCCATCCACGGGGTTGCACGAATTTCTAAACATGTATGTCCTGTGATGTAAGTGAGGTTAGAAATCCAAACTCTGTTTAAATTAGAAATCAGATGGTCTTTTTCTTTCTTTCCTTCACTTCCTTGCTTGTGAAAGAAGACAGGATTGCCAATAGTCTTCTTTTGGCTTTACAAAGAACATTCATAATAATTTTTGTCTTCCAGAAAAGACAGATGCTAATTAAACAGTGTTTTCTGTGGCAGCAGCTTATTAAGCGATTCAACTGAACAGAACCATAGATGTTTTAGAGGCGAGAAAGGCAATCTTCCCTGGATAGAGCATCATTCCAGGGACATAGAAATGCCTTTGTTAGAAACCACACTAGCAAGGACCATTCTAGATGCAGAAGATAATTCGTTTGCTGAATCTGCCGGCAAAGTGAGAACATTCTCACCTTAGATTCTTCAAATTCCAAACTGCCAAGAGTTTTCTTTTCAAAACTAAGTAGTGGATTAAGTTAATTATCACAATAAAGGAAAAAGGGACAGACTTGGGAGCTCAAAATTTACAATATGGAAAGGAAAAGGGCAAAATAGGATTACTAACAACAGGAACATGGGACATGGAATTTTTGCATAAACAATTCTTATGGACATAGGCACATAACATATCCATGCGTGGACACATCAGCTCTCAGATCCATGCACATGGACTGGGAAAGAGATGGGTACAAACACACAAATGTACAAAAGCACAAAATATACACAGGCATGCTGACACACATTACTAACATCCATAAATGTTCACATCTGCATGCCAACATTTGTGGAAAAATAGAATTAAAAGATAATATGAATCTTTCTGTGAACTTTTTGAAGTAGCCTCATATCCAATCACCCTCAAACCTCGCTAGAAACACAGACACATCCAGCCACAGAAACACATGCAGACCCACAAAACCAACCTTACACACATACACATAAACACATACATCTATTAATACAGATATTCATGTAGACACCTACTCACGCAGGAGCCCACAGAGGTACATGCACAAACACGCCTACCCTCCCGCAGACAGTTCTAGAAATACACAGACAGGGGCCGGCCCGTGGCTCACTCGGGAGAGTGTGGTGCTGATAACACCAAGCCAAGGGTTAAGATCCCCTTACCGGTCATCTTTTTTTTTTTTTTTCGTGTCCGGCAACAGATCGCAACCCTCAGTGTCGCGCCTGTACCGGACCGGGACCGGCAACGGGATCGCAACCCTCGGTGCTGCGCTCGCACCTCGCTCAGCCAGTGAGCGGGAACCAGTCTGTATGTGGGATCCGAACCCTTGGCGGGAGCG